>NC_043985.1:28384377-28684377 GCF_902150065.1 Myripristis murdjan
AGAGCTTCCAAAATTGCCTCTGTCACAGAGGACACAGTGCTGTCTCCAGATAAGCTGCAGGGTGTTTCTGACATATTCATTGTCTTTCCTCCCCCTAAAGACCTGCGCCATTGTCTAAGATCAACTGGTTTTCCAGTGCCGCACATTTATATCGCACTCAAGCACCGATGCTGCTGATTCAATCAAGAACGAAGCAGCGGCCCTGCAAATTCAATAAAGTCTTTTATAAATTGATGCCGTGCAGCCGAAAGAGAGCGGCTGCCCCCTTCCTCCCGCTTCCAATCACAGTATTTGCTTCCACGCTAAGGGAGTTCCAGCTCTATGTACCGTTTAAACTCCGAGCAGACTCCGAGGTGAATCGCTGGACCTTTATCCTATAGAGTCAATATGTGACACTGCTCTAGTTTTCCTAATAGCCGTGACACTGAGGATAGACCCTTTCTGCTTGGCTCTGTATGAACCACCCTCTCAGCAACCCCCAATTCCACGCTGGGTATTCACCGTGTCAGGGTCCAGGCTACAGGGGAGGAATGTTAGCCCAGCACCATTTTCTCTGGTGTGGTCTCTCCCTGCTCTCTAATGCCTTTTTTTTTCTATTCATAGGAGGCCCTCTCCGTGTATAAAGAAGCAATACAGAAAATGCCAAGACAATTTGCACCACAGAGCCTCTACAACATGATGGGTAAGTGCTGTTTTCACCTCAAGACTACAAGCAAAAAAAAAAAAAAAAAAAAGCTGTATTTTCTTAGTGCTGAAGAAATAACAGATTATGGAAAACAGGGCCAGGGGGTAATTTTTCTGAGCTTTGGTGTTTTATTATCTGCTCAACATCATATATATTTTTCTGCCTTACGTTGTTGCACTTTCAAGCACAAAAAGAACTGATTTTTTTATTCCACATATGTCAGACTGTAGCTGCAATAAGCTTTTAATAAGCATAAGAAGTGAGTCTTTGTATGTTCGGGTTACCTCGCGGAGATTGTGTCTGAGGCCATTGGTTTTCAAAGGTGTTCTCTTTGCATAATTCATTATAAACATTTTGATGTATATGTAATTTTTTGTTTGTTTTTCTGTCTTTCTTTCTTCCTACCAAGTTCCAGTTCAAGCTGCTCTGCGATATGTTACACTGTCTGATGCTAGGATTTCCAGTAGCATGTTAACTAAGTTAATTGGCTTCCCGCTACAAGAACAGCTCCACTCCTCGCGTTACGGCTGAGAGAAAGCACCTGCAGATTTGAGTTTTGGCTCGTGATTTTGAAAAAACAATCATATCCATTTCAAGTGTCCCCCACGTCTGCTCTCTGATACTTGTCACACAAAATGTCAGGCCTCCTTCATCTCCAGTGATTTGCTTTGAGGCCAATTATAGCTGCTCTCTCTCTCTCTCACACACACACACACACACACACACATTCTTTCACACACATGCACCTACACACACTTGAAACCTGGGCAGGCTGTATTCCAGGCTTGCTAATGCCTCGGGTTCACTGGTGTGTAGGCAAATGCAGTTTGACAGAGGTGCTGAGATTATGTCAAAATGTTGACGAAAGCTCCTATCACCGTTCGGGAGCAGCACTGGATCTGGAGCGGAGGCACCGAGCCAGAGATCTGTGATTTCTGTGGCTGAGTGTTGTTTCTTCACTAAACTGATTTGCACATTTGGCACACCTGCTCATATCTATTTCCAAGCCTGCTCACTGTGCTGCTCTCGTGCTGTTTGTCAGACGCCAAGGAGCAGAACCTTTCATCAGGGGCAGACCTGGGTGGTAATCTGCACCGCGCTGGTCTCGCTCCAACGCTCTCTGGTGGGCCCTGGAATGTTCCACTCCAAGAGCTGGTTTTCGGGCTCCTTGGATTCGATGTCACTTCTAATTGCACATTGATGTTTGCGCTAATCTCATGCAGAGGTCTGCTGCCAGGAAGGCAAGACAGTATGGGGCTGATTTTAACCTCCTCTGCAAATGAAGAGGTCATTTCCAGAAAAAAAAAAAAAAACTATAGATATCCAATTTTGGATGCTTCTCATTTCCTGACATTCATTGTAAAATATCTTTAAATTACCAAGGATCTTGTCCAGTAAACGTGTCAATGTTTGGTTCACCGAGGGCTTAAGCCACACACTTTCCTTTTTTGATGCAGTGATATCAGTCCTTGTACTGCAGGTTTTTTTCCAAATGGTGATTATCTCATTTTAGAATAAGACTCTTCTAAAAGTGACAGCCTATCTGGCAACATCTGTTCGCCATGCTAGAGAAGGACGCAAATATAGGAATGTGGGAAAAGAAAAGCTAGATCACAACCTTATCATTACCCCGGCCGATCCCGTCTTTTACTCCACATTGCAATTGTTGCGCAGATATCGAGATTATGGTTTTGATATTATCCTGTAATCTTTTTTGTTGGCTCTGCTTTGGTTAGCTGTTGACAAGGAAATGTTTTAAGACTCTTTGATTCTGTACCTAGGAAATCATGGAGTTCAAATACTTTAATCTGAAACACCAGGCTGTGGCGACGGATAACATCTTGAAAACATTCCCCCCCCAACTTTATCACGGCATCAATATTGCATTACAACTCAGGGAAAGGGGCTTAAGTCTTGAGCTGCACTGCTCGCAAGAAAGGAAGTGACTTCTTAAATTCGATGGCTTTTACATGCATTTATCGCATTTATTTTTTTATGGGTATCACTGCACAGCATTACTTAGTCATTTAAAGTGAAAGACAAGGGTGTGTTTTTAGATCATTTCAGAGGTCATTAAGTGGTGATTAGTCAGCGGTCACCTTCTGTTTATCATAGTTTCTTATCAGGGCCATGATTTGTCCTAATCCCTGGAGAACTAAGGTTTTAGTTCACTCTAGTCCAAACAACACGTCCGGTCATTTGGCAGGCCATGAGTCCTGCGTGTGGATTGAAATATAAACCGTGTTACCAGTTCATGTGAAATGTTAACACCTGTCATGTTTTCAGTCGCTTTGCTTTTCCCTTCCATAAACACAGTTCAAATGTTGTTTTGGCTCTGTTTTGCCCAATTACCGGCCTACGTTGTCAAATTCTTGCGAAAATACAAGTGTAAGGCACGGCTATGAAAAGAGAGGTCATTGTTGTTTCAGGTGTTAGGAGAGAGGGATTCGGAGCCGGCGGAGGGGGAGGTATCGGATGATGTCTGAAAGACCGGGGAGAGCGAGGGAGAGGGTTGATACTTTTGTCATTAGCTCTCCGTGTTGTACAGTATCTTCACACCAGACAAGACGGGCTGTCATCTTTGATTGAAATAATCTTATTCCAATTCTTAAGAAATACAAACATCTTCCATAATTATCACTTGTGTATGAAAGGCTTGATTTGTTCTCCAGATGCTGATTCTACTGCACAAATTTGGAAATTTAAGGCAAACTTAAATCGGCTCATGCTCTTAGTTCAGTGACCCACATAACAAGTAAAACTCCCCTTGACAAATAAACAACGTGGGATTTGAGGTCGAGTTTCGAGCCCTGCTGGAGTGAGGGGCCTGTCTCTGGGGCCACCGCCGCCGTCACTGAAATCCTCTGCAATAATAGGAAGACGTGTGGGTTCTTAACCTCTGACAGCCCGACCCCTGACTCGACCCTCGCTTTCCTCCCGCAGGAGAGGCATACATGAGACTGAACAGGCTGGCAGACGCTGAACACTGGTACCAAGAATCCCTCAGAGCCAAGCCGGACCACATTCCTGCACACCTCACCTATGGAAAACTCCTCGCAATGACGGTAAGACATATGTTTTTCCTTCACCTCCGCCTCCTCCTCCTCCTCCTCCTCCACATCCTCCAAAGCTTCTGGCTTCATCTTGTCCAACTCTCTGCATCCTTGAACCACTTCTCATTCCTCACCTGTCTCCTCTCCAGCCTTTTCACTCTCTTTTCACCCCCCCCCTCTCTTTTATCTCCTCGGGCATGTCATCAGCTCTCTCCAGCGCTTCACTGATAGTTTTAATGTTTCCCTGAAATTTCTGCCGCTAATCAATAGTGTGTGAGAAAAAAAAGCGGAAGAGGGTGAGTCTATAGAGGGGTGCATTCATTAAGATAAGAAAGAGAGGGAGCGGGCGATCGCATTGAGTTTCTCAAGGTGCTCCAATTCCCCCAAAGAGAATAGTGCATCCTGATTGAAAGTGATGTCTTGACTCCACTCCGTGGTCTTTAGAAGAATGCACGGTCAAGGTCTTAACTACCTGAACAGGCTCTTCATGACGTCCCATGATCTGCAAAACAGCAAAACAGATGCCCGACGATTGGCATGGTAGCAGCGATTCTCTGCGAAACAGATAGATAGCTATAAACACTGCCGAGAAACCAGTGTTTTCCCATCTACATCTGGCTCACATTTTCCAGGTCGACTGAGAAGGTATCCATGCAGGGTCACACAGACGACCGGCATTTGAATGAACAGAGGAAGGGTTGTCTGCATGTGTATATGTAGGTCGGGTGGCGGTGAGGAGTGGAAGGGTTTCAGGAGCAAAAGCAGTTCATAGGGCTCCAGAGTTCAAAAGGAGGTGGTCATGTGGCGGAGTCATACAGTGAACAGTGACGGATCAAAACTGAATAGCAGGTTCTGGAAATATAGCCGAGGGAAGGGAGCGGTTGGGACTCAACTGAGACTGTCAGATCAGACTCGCAGCAGAGGAGAGTTAACCAGATGAGAAGACGGGGTTGCCGAGGAGGTCAAAAGATGGGCGGAGGTGTTCCCTCTCCCTTGCGGACGCCCCTCTCTCCAAGAGTCTGGTCCCTAATGACAGGACGTAAATGTTGTTCACAAACCCGGAGGTGGGATCTGGATCTCCACAGAATGACTGGGCCCTTCCTGCCAATGTCTCCTCTCATTTCCATTGTGGAAACAGAGTCCCTTTCAAGTCTTTTTTTTGTTGTTGTTGTTTATGGAGGCTTTCCCAAATCATGAGTTGGTGTGTATCATGCCTGATATGCGCGGTGGACAATTTTCTGAGGTCAGGTTATCAGCATTTTCCATTAAGTCACAAGTCCAGCAAGTCGATTCACACCTCAGTTCACATGCTGAAGTAGAGTGTGTCCCATGAGTGTCTTACATTGTTGGCTTTATACTAACACTATGTACCTTAAGTGAGGTAGTCTCGTGGTTGTAGATCTTCATTGTTCGTATCTCCTTTGAATTAAGCCTCCGTACCTGCTAGATTGATTTACCCGTCTGTAGTCAAAGAGTGTGGTCAGGTTAAAGAATAACCCACCTGACACTTCAGATAAAAGTCCCCTGTTAAGCCAACAAGAATTGGCCTCTGAACAAAAGCCCAAAGACACCGAGAATCTGAAACCAAAATCTGTCAGCAATTACTCTCCAGGGGAACAACACCATCCTTTAGAAAAGAGTGCGCAGACGTGATGAAGTGGACACAGGAAAAACGCAGTGGGCCATGAAGAGAAACTCATTTTATTTAAGAAAGTGTTATTGATTTGGGAGGAAAGTAGGCTTTGAACCTGCAGCGATGAATCCCTCTAGATCTCTGTGATGGATGGGAGAGGGTTGTCGGGATCCCATGATCCTCTGAGTCTAAATAATGCCATCAGAGAAGAAGACAGAGTTGTTTGGATAGGCTTAGAACCACTTTATCCTTGAGAGATACTTGACGATATAAAGGATGTGTCATGAAATGGGTGGTAAAAATAGTGCCCAAGCATCAGCAATCCTCAAAAGCTCTTTTCTGAAGATGTCTAGGTGTCTCTCTCATAGAGGAATCCTACACTGTCTGGGAACGCATGAAAAAGTTTGAATATGACTTTTGATCATCTCCAGGAATAGATAAGTATGGAAAAAGAGGAGGGAGTATGGAAAACCATTTGCGTTTCCAGACTGTTGCTTGTAATAGTCAAAAGCTTATTTCAGAAATAGCTATAATAAATTTTCTTCACATTTGGAGCAGGCAGCTGAAATTTTTTCAATTTAGTGGACTGGGCAGAGCCATTCAAACACCTGTTCTTATTACAACTTGCTTACCCGTCACATAAAAAAATAGTTTGTGAAGGACCCTAAAACAGAGAAGAGAGCGTGGTGCAAAGTGTGCATGAAAACATTTTCCTCTTTTAATATGGGTGAGGTAGCCATCACTGGTCATGATTTGTCATTTTTGTGTATCATCATTTCTGATAAAGTGGGCTGAGATGTTAAGCGTAGACTGACAAAAAAAAAAAAAAATCCACTGAGATGTCTGGAAATGTCAGTCTGGAAAAGTATGAAATTTTCGGAATGGAAAATGTGTAGGAACCTGGCTCCTAGGTACAACAGTACAATCTCTGGTCCTCCTGCTGCTGTGGCTCATTTAATCACATTGCAGCTCTCCATTTGTCCACCGACAAAGCATTCCGCTATTTTTGCACATTTTGGCCCATTTACAACAATCTACTTTACATTGCCACCAACCGTCTTTTGCTTTTTTAGATGTTTTAATGCATTTTTCTTACCGCCAAGGGAGCCATTTGATTCAGCTCATTTCAGTATGGTATGAAAATGACCAGAAACTTGAAAACTTACTTTAGATAGATATTCCATTACAGTCTACATCCCACCTGTGTTTATTTTTATAAAAGTTACTCTATCATTGCATGGTTGTTTTGTATAATGGCAGCATTGAGCTCGCTTGTCCTCTGGTGCATTCATGTGCACCAGAATCGCTGATGTCCAGGACTTTAAAGTCGGCTGCCAAACAGCTTTGCATTCACATACAACTTGGTCGGAAAATCAAAAGGTTTGGATGGCGAACTACCAAGAAGGAAATTTGTTTTTTCGTTTTATCTAACAACATGTGAATGTCTCTGTTGCACTCGGAAACCCACACATCAAAATGTCCATCTCCGGCGGAAAATAATCCTCAAAAGAAAAGTTGCTTTCCAAACTAAATTCAGACATCCATCACATCTTATCACAGGCGCTAATCTAAGCTGCGGCAGCGGATCGTGTTTAAGGTCTGCATTTTCAAAACAGAGGGAAGGTGATTTAAAAAATGAAAAATGTAAACAAGTATGGTACGCTTAAGAAAGTAGCAGTGTTCAGTCGCCAATTGGTTAAAACACTGCAACACTGCTCTTTCATGCTTGATCAAAACCAGTGGAAGTGGTTAGCTGTCCTCCAGCCCACCATCATTATCCACTATCTCCCCATTCCTCCTGCCAGTAGTGTGAGTGATGAGGAAGCTTCAAATACTGTGAGGGTCTTAGGTTCAGATCCCAGCAGGAGAGGTGGACTGCAGGGAGGATGAAGGAAGGGTGAGAGTCGGTGGAATCAGACCAGCGGCATTGGGAAGCCAGGACCGACTGGGAGATAAGATACGGGAGTGGGTTTAGGGGAAGGGTCACAGGAGGGCAGAGGAATGGCTTGGTAGCTGTGGAGGACAGAGGCGTTCATTAAAATGTCCATCCAATTATGTTGATTTCCTTTGATTATCAAAAACACGCCTCAGGACGGGTTCCCAAGGTTGGGAAGGAAGGCAGGATATTGAGCTGTACAGTAATGAGTGACTGTACTGAAATAAAATGTAATGAAATGTGTCACCACTGCAACCGCACTGTACCTTTGCTGTCTCGTAAACCCATGAGGGTGGGGAAGTTTGTGTGCAAGACATGAAAATAAAAATATCACCATCATCATCGTCGTCGTCACAGAGCAGAGACCTGCTGTGATTTCTGGATGAGGGGAGGAGAAAAGACGGGAGGGTGATGGGAAGGGAAAGTCAATCTCACACTGCAGAGATCAGTATCACGCCCCCGCCGCGCTGACCCCTCTGCACCTCCGCTGACACCCCGGGGAGCCAGGATGTGTTCAGGGCCCCGTCTACACACTGCAGGTCAGAGATGGACAGCGGCAGTGACGCCTGTGATATTGGATTCAGTCATTCACTTGTCATTTCCTCAGCTAATATGATGCAGACTCCATACCTAATAGCCACAGAGCCCGAGCTACATCTGCAGTGCATCTGATGTTATCAGGAGATTTGAAGGGTGAGGCACGCATTGACGATAAGCGCTGTGTGTGTGTGTGTGTGTGTGTGTGTGTGTGTGTGTGTGAGAAAGCAGGATATTGCATCCACACCACGCACCGACTAGAATGAGAAGTGGGTGTAGCTGATAGGGGCTGGGTGTGTTGCAGGGCTGATGTTTCTTTATTGACAGTTCATAACATTTTGGATTTTTCCAACCCTCGCAAAGTGTTTTCATTGGAACGAAAAGGAAGTCTTATCACATCACATACAGGGATGGGAACTGACGAAGATTTTATTGACATCAATGCCATCATCGATTTGGCTTATCTATCCAGTTCCTCATCAATTCCTTTTACTGATTTATGATCAAAAAGAGGGCCTACAGCATCAGCACAACTAAAAATGAGCAGGCAGTGTCTCCATATTCTCCCTCGTCCTGGTGTTTGAAGTCCTGCCGACTATACTCGAGCAAACCGCCCTTTCTTTCAGTCAAGCTCGGAGGCATATGATCCCAATTCTCATTTGGAGCCGGTTCTGGATTCCCATCCCTAATCACGAAATGCAGAAATGGAGAGACAGCAAGGAAGCAAGCAATGGGTTTTTTTTTTACTGAACCTAGTCTCTGCACAGTTATTATGAAGTTATAACAGGGTTTTTATTGTTGTTTTGTTATTACAGTGTACTATAAGCTTGCAAAAAAAAAAAGACCCTTTCACTCTGGCCAGCTTACAATGCACTATTTCACTCTAAAGATGCAAAATATGACATAGGAAAAACAAATAAGCCTTTACGATTAAATAATAGTTTGTTTATAATCCCAGCACTAGGCTAAATCTGCTTTAACCATCTGCACACAACCCAGACAAGGAAATATAACCGCTGGGTAGTTTTGCAATTTTTAAGGATTTTCATGCATACACATTCCATGAGTTTTTCATTAAAAATATAATTCATCTGCAATAAGCACACACACTTTGATACTAATGACTACTGTAACAAATTGCTGTTTCAATTTTAATGTCTCTTACCAATCACAAATTGTGTTATTAGTAAGCTATTCATATATTTTGTTTTTGTTCCCTTAAATATCAGATTGGAGTCAAATTATCCAAACACTATTTGCCACCTGCATTCCTCAATAATTCGTTGTTAATTAAGCCATTGCATTTTTCAGAATTATTTGCTGTCAGGCCATGTGAGCACATACCGAGCGAGCTTAAGGGAGAAATAATACGAAAGTTTACTCTCTTTGGGTGCAGTATTCCCACAAGAACATTGGCCATCATCAATCCTGGGAGCACAGCAAAAAAAATAATAAAAAAAATAATATAACAAGAAGTTTAGAAAGTACTTCTCCCGGGGATTAATAACTATAGTAATAACGTTATTTGTGAGATGAGTGATGAGTGAGTGAAAGATGATTACTTTTTTGAGTAATGAGACCAAAACTGGTCCTAACCGCCAAGGCATACAGCCTGTCCAAATTTTCTGGGAATATTCTCAGATGTGTCATAATCCAAATCATCCATCCAGTCACAACTGCAGCTCGCTGGATTGAGCGAAAGCTTTTGGCTGACATTTAGTAAATAGAAATAGGCCTGTTTATTACAAAACCAGCTGCTCCTCAATGTACACTTTGCTCCATCTGTGAAGTAGGATCTGAAAAAATATACAGAAACGATGCTTGGACACCATCGGCTCCATTAAATATATACGTAGCGCAGGCTCAATTTTCTGCTACATCGAGGGAAACCGCACTAAAATATTTACATGAGAAAATTATGCAGTTATTGAAGCTTAAGTTCACAGAAAGTGTGTACACTTGCTAAAGTATACAGTCATTAATGTTAGATTGTATTGATTGAATGTAAGCCCATTATTCAGGGAGCGAAAGTAAAATAATTGTGTTCACCGTATTTCATACTCTGTTCTTAGACATTATTCATACAGGCTTATTTAATATTTAGTAAATCCCCTTTCCCCCTCATATTTTAATGCATTTGCTTTTTTTATCACTGGCTTTTATAGGCTTGGTTGAACTCCAGTGTAAATCCCGCTGCATTTCTCTCTTAGCAGTCATCATGATTCATTTCCAAGGCAATATCTTTTCGAGTAAACCACATACTAAACATTTCACTATTCACAACATCAGCTTTTATACAGGAGTGCACGCTGTTAATTGTTGATGAGACGGCATCTGATGCCAAGCGGAGAGCTGGGGTGTGCCGAGGTCCCAGCTGGCCTCTCTATTGGCCAGCTGCTGTGGTCTGCGTGCGCTGTGATTGGTCAAGCGGCTCGGTCTCTGGGACCTCTGGGAGCTCCTGGGGTCCGCTGGGCTTCAGTCTGTTGCTTCCCCTCATCACGCTATGCTCACCCTGACACTCCCAGGATGGATTCATCTGTTTTTGTTGGTTTTGTTTTGTGTGTGCGTGTGTGTGTGTGTGTGTGCGCCTGTAAGCCTGTGTGAACCTAATGATGCCTGCAGACACATGAACATGCTCACCTCTCTCATTTTCTTTTATAAAACCTGTTTTTTTGTACATTTTCTCCTTCTCTCTCCCCTTCTCACCCTCTCACCCTCTCTCTCTCTCTCTCTCCCCCCCGCCTCATTTCTCTCCGCCGCTCTCTGTCCTGTTTCTTAGTGGTCAGGCCACACACACCGGCAATCTGCGGTTGCTCTGGGAGTGCTATTTGTGCAGATATAAGTGTGTAATGAATGAGCCCTTGCCCTGTCTAGTCAACTGTGCCAAGCATGACACTGTGTGCTCTGACAGCATGACACATGAATTCGAAAGAATAACACCAGTGGTACATATGTTTCGTGTCTATTTATTAAGATTTAATGTTGCTCTCGGTCTGCGGCTTGGAGAGGGTCATTAGGTATACACAGAAGTATTTAGGCTGCTGAGCTGAATGTAGTTTTTTTTTTTTTTTTTTTTTTTTTTTTTTTCGTATTGACTAGCATTGAGCAGCCTTGGAAACAATAATGACAATGCGTTTAATTCTTCTCTTCTCTCTCTCCAGGGGCAGAAAACAGAAGCGGAGAGGTACTTCCTGAAGGCCATCCAGCTCGATCCCACGAAAGGCAATTGTTACATGCATTATGGTAAGTGCTTGTTTTAGTGGGGCTCCGTCACCATTTCCTCCAATCAGGCGCGATGCAGAGCTGCACTCGTGTGACCGGAGGATTGCGTGTGGCGATGTTCACACTAACGGCCCGGGAAGATGAACCCCAATTTCCTCATATTGTTCTCATCGGCACCTAGGTGGAAAATGGAACGTGACGTTTTCGGTGTCTCTCTTGTCTTACATAATTTCCGTGACTCACACACGACGTCAAGTCGCCGCGTTGCCTGTTAGATAAGGATTTAATTACCGCGATGGGGAAGAAAGAGTTTTGATTAGCTGACGAGTTAGATCATTTCACTCACCAAGAGCGACCCTTGTTCTCAAATCGCATCAGTCTGCAGCAGCATTTTATGATGAACTGATGTGTTAGCTCTTTACTTTCCCTCAGCTTGAATTTGAATATTTTAATAGTTCAGCTTTTCTTTTTTTTTGTTGAAGCTGCTGCTCCCTGGTTAGTCACTCAAGCCTGTGCGTGACATTTAAAGCAATCGATATCTTGCTTAATTGTGGATTCGTGAACCTTGTGGAAGAACGCCTGCCACCTAAAAGGTTAACAACTACTGGGTTAAACATAGGGTGAACTGCATTGATCTGCAAGTGGAAACAATGCATAGCCACACAATTGATTTATTGAAGATCAAAGGTTTATTAGGGAGCTAGAAAGGATTCTCTCTTTGTTGGCCATTGACACGAATGCCAAATTCTTATATTAACAGCACAACAGCATGTACAAAGAATGCGCCTTGCTGCAGATATGTGAGGTATTCATATTTACCAGACAAAGGCTTCAGTGCCTGCATACACACTGTAAAATGTTTGATCCTGTATAGCAAGTCACTCCGCCGTCCAATGCCTTTCCTTTCTAATGGAAGGCAATGCTTTCATGTATCACAAACCGCTCGGATAAAACAGTCGCTCTATTGAAAATTTGCTCTCCTCTGCAGCAGCAGAAGTGTGTGTAACCTGGAGGTGTCGTGCACGCCGCTCTATGGAAATCAGTCATCGTTTGAAGGCCCTGCTAAAGTCGCTCCCTCACCTCGGGCCTTTAGCAAAGGCTTCTATTTCATCCACAGTTATTAAGGAAAATATGCTTAGGTTCACTCGGTGGTTTGGGATCCTGGTACAGTAGTGGGGCTAACCAAAGTCAACAGGGTATTAATTCCTCTCTAAACCTAGCCCTTACTAAGGGGTCCACCCTTGGTTCACGTTAGGTCGGCGTTCCATAATTCTGTCTCGTTAGGCGAGTCTACGAAGGTCAGCCACGAAAGCGGCCGCGCCCATCATAACACACAAACCTCCCGTAAGAACCGTTTTCATCCGAAAGAAACAGAGCTATCAAGATCAGCTAATCCGAACAAATGGGTCTGACAGATGGCCAAGGAGCGATGGTATGTCGAGCTCGTATCTAGTGTTTCAGCAGATCGTTATTAGGGCAGACGAGGTTGTCTATCTGGCTCGGCCAAAGGCAACACCTCCAGACCATGTCCCTCTGTGCCTCCGTAGGAATCCCTCAGCATTTTAACACTGGTGCCGTTCTCTCCCGACCCGCCAGGTCAGTTTTTGTTGGAAGAGTCGCGCCTGCTGGAAGCGGCGGAGATGGCAGAGAAAGCCGCACGCCTCGACAGCGGGGAGTTTGATGTGGTCTTCAGCGCGGCCCACATGCTCAGGTGAGCGCCTGCTTGGAATGATTCAGACGTGGTTTTTTTATTCATTTTATTGTTTGTTTGATGAATTTCATAGCCCCAACACCTGCACAAAGGCACTGTATGTGTGAATGCATTTTGTTCTTTGTTGATGAGATGGGTGGGCCACGGTTTTCCATGCAGAGGAGAATGGAGGTTGTGTATGAGAGGGGGAGGTCTACTGTCTGTACGGTTTATCCAGGGGCTTACAGCGCTCCTCAGCCAGTGTGATTTACTTGGCTTTACTTTGTAATCGTCTCCCCTTGCTGCAGTGCCAGCCGGGGAGCTGCTGGTTTGTCTTAGCGCGCTGCGCAGCTATGCGTCTTCATGTTCTCCCTCGCTCTTTCTCACTCTTTCTCACTCTCCTTCTCCACGGCTCCTGGCTCATACATAAAAGTCTGCTTCCAAATCGGTGCAAGGTTCAGCGTATGAGTCTTGAGTAAGAACGCTTCTGGAGCCCACAAGCTGTTGTGTTTCTGAACATAAGCCACAAGTGGAAATTTGTAAATAGAGCCGTGTGCCAACTTATGGTATGCTGCCCTAAAGACTGAAAAATATCAGTGCCAGCAAAACAACAAAACTCCACTGCCTAGTGTGAGGATTTGCCTGTTTTCCACATTAAAATTACAGCTGCCCGCTGAGGGGAAATGACTGCCTCTAACATCATTAATGTATATCTTGAAAAATCCAAGTGCTGTACTCTGCGTTTACTGCTTGCTTGACCAAAGGGCACAGCAGTTCTGCTCATCTGTATGTACGATTTTCACCCAGCCGCCATATTCGTAACTTTTCCGTCACCCGCCTGATCAAGCGAGATGTTCACCAGCAGCAGATTTCGCCATCAAGCGCCTCTTCCAGGGTTCAGACCCCTGGCAGCTCAAGAGGGGCTCGGGCCGAACTTTGCTCCGCCTCCTTGGCATGAGGTCCCGCTCGTCTACAGCTCATGTCCTTTATGTGTTTGTCTTGGAACCAGACATGGAAAGGCCCTCAGTTGGTGGGGACGTGAGTGAATCCACACGGGGGGAGGGAAGAGGGAGTAAAAGAAGAGGCAGAAGTTCTCAGATGTGGAAACGTCCTTTTATTGCCCACTTGGGCCCTTTGTTTTTTTGACAATTTCGCCACCACACCATCCATTACCGTCTGCCTTCTGTAAACAAGCAGCGTGTTAATTCAAACTAGGTCTGGACTGCAGGGGTGAAGGTAGGAGTGGAGAGACCCATGGGAACGTGCTATTGCCTTCTTTTTAATGTGTCAAATGCTGCTGAAAATGTAAGCTGTGTCGTCATAACTTGCAATCCACAGTCATCCGCCGACAGCTCAGGCACAAGCAGGGTGCACATCCATGCCTCTGCTCGCTGATTCCCATCCAAAGCATGTGCTTCCGTATTATCAGCAACTAGATCTAAAATGATGTCCCTGTATATCACTAGCCTGTCATAACACATACACCACTCACAAAAAGTTAGGGACATTTGGCTTTTGGGTGAAATTTATGGAAAATGTAAAAAGTTCACGCTACAGTGATATTATATCATGAAAGTAGGGCATTTAAGTAGAAGCATACACTGGTGATTTCCTCATCTCAAACAATTTCTTGAAACAAAAGCCAACAACAGTGGTGAATATACCACAACAAAAAATGTCAATGTCAATAACTTGTCATGTGCCCTTGAACATCAATTCCAGCTTGACAACGACGTCTCATGCTGTTCACAAGTCGACTTATTGTCTGCTGAGGCATGGCATCCCACTCTTCTTGAAGGGCGGCCCTCAGGACATTGAGGTTCTGGGGTACAGAGCTCCGAGCCTCTACACGGCGACTCAGCTGATCCCATAGGTTTTCTATGGGATTCAGGTCTGAGAAAGTGCAGGCCACTCCATCTGAGGTACCCCAGTCTCCAGCAGCCGTTCCCTAATGATACGACCTCGATGAGCTGGAGCATCAAACACCTGATGTGAATTTTGCCGTTAAACTCCTTGTTAGAGAACAGCAACTTGTGCAAAAAGTACTGAAACATTGAACAGTTGGACATGTGCATTCAAAAGTTTACAGAAGGTCACATTAAGTTCACCTGTAAAGGTTATAATGCATTTTAGGTTCATCCTGAAATTTCACCCGAAAGCCGAATATCCCTAACTTTTTGTGAGTAGTGTATATCAGCTTTTTACATATTTGGCTGTCTGTGCTATCAAAAGACTGTAAAATTGTAGAAAATGATAACTTCATAATGGGAACAGGCATAACGAGAAGCTGGTAGTGAGTTGTATCCCGCAATTAGCCTCGGGGGTCGATGTTGATGCACATGCTCCACCGTTCTGACAGAGAGAAAACGCCACACTGGAAGAGATTCTTTGATTGGACATCTGCAGAGAAAACACAAATGGCTGTTCAAAGTGCAGTTTGTCCATTAACGTCATTAGCATCTCTGTAACAGCGTCCGGCCCAAGCAACGCCCGTCAGCGCTGTGATTTGTTCGCCGGCGTGCCTGCTTAGGGGGTTAGTAAAGCATCCTCAGAGTACAAGATGTCAGGGTAGGACGTTGTTGATTTGAAATATGGACAGGAATCCTTTTCTCGAGGGAGTTGTTTTCATTCGGTCACGCTCTGTTTTCCTCCCTCTGTGTCTTCCTCCCTCTGCTCTTGTAGTCTCGCGCTCTTCCTCGCAGCTGTTTCTCCGAGGGTTTGGGTATAAACCAAGGCAGCGGTTTATGTACTTGGCTTTCATTGTCTTCTTAGCTCCCCGCTACCCGCAGTCAGACAGCCCTAGGAGGTCCCACTTCTCCGCTGGTCATGGTGTGGCGGCTCTCCAGTTCTCCTCTGATAATGTGTTTATAAATGTGATAATGACATTATAGAGTTTGATTCCGGCGGGGGTTTTTTTCGCAGAGAAATATGCCCTCTAAATATTATTCTGTCAAACAAATATATCGTTAAGGTCATGGTTGAACATAAAACCTATATTTGTAATCTCAGGGCAAATTCAGCCAATCAAGTCTTGGATCTGTGTTGGATCGCTTTTTGGAATGTTAAATGCTTTTTTTTTCCGGAGGTCGGAAAACTCAGTGGTCCAGCAAAAGTAAATAAAACATGATCATATTCTATATATGTAATGTGTGTAAGTGCTTAAGTATAACATTTAAGAGAACTATGATTCTTTCTGTCCGACTCAGTTTTCTCATGTCCCGTGAACCCTTGGGTAAAGAGACATGCGTCTTAACCTGCCATTACATCTGTGGGTTACAACAGTATCAAATGTCATTTCTTGGTTGTAATTGGTTTTATATGCCTCTTTTTAGGCCCACGACTCTGCCTATGCTGACATAAAAAATAGCTATTACAACACAACCCATTTTTCCTTAATTTCCCCTCAGGGATCAATAAAAGTATTTCTGATTTTGATTGCGAATTTACCTTTGAAATGAGATTCAGATGAATCAAAATTTGAATGTTTAAAGGGACTAAATGCAAGCCAGTAAATCTTAACCATCCTGTTATGTGGGGATTAAAAAATAAATGGGGCATTTTCTAGTTTGTGGGACTCATAATAAAGATATTGCTAATTGATGATAATAATACATTTAATATATTTATAATTAATAAGATCTGACAGTGTAATGCAAACTAAGTACTATATATGTGTATATGTGTTTTTGTCTGTCTGTGTGTGCATGTGTGCGTGTGCATGTGTGTGTGTGTGTGTGTAGCCCATTGACCCGGTTATCCTTAAATGAAAGCGTTGCCTTATATCTGGAACCATATGGATGATGATCCCTTAATAAGCCAAGACAACCTAAATGAAACTGCTGTTCCAATGGCCTCGCTGCCTTTGATCATTACGACTAAGGGCTCCCACAGCCGGCCGTCTTTGACTCCGTCCTTGACTTTGTCAAAGTTAAATTGTTTGCAATGAGACAATTGTTACCATCAGTGAAATGTATGCAGCTGCAGGCCATAAAGGTGAATTCTGATTTACCAGAGTATTAATAAAAGGAAATGATTTATGGGCCAAGGGGAAAGACAGAACAGTCACAGGTTCAGGTATAACCGTATTAGAGGCAGAGGAGTGGATTATGATTATGAACGAAGATGAGAAGCGTAATGGAAAACATTCCTATGTTGACTCCAGGTTTTATGTCCTCAGGCACTAAATATTTTTGGTTTCCAGGGACCCATGCCGGCACGCCATCTGTCCAAAAATCCCTTTCCCTGGCATTATGGCTTACACAACATGTTTGGTGTATCTGTGCTATCCACATTACTCTCTTGTGTAATATTATAAAGTGCTTAAAATATATTTTTTGGGCCTCCCTGCTATTTGTACACCTTGAATATCTCCACCATATCAGCCTTAACCACAATCTCCACAGCCGTCTGTATGCACAAAACTGTAAACAGAGAGATATATTTCCGATCGGCCTTGGAGGAATTCATGAGTGAGTTCTCTTCAAGTACCCGATAAGTCAAATGCCATGACCTCGGGATCCAATTAAAAGAAAAAAAAGTATTTGCTGCTCACTGCTCAGCCTTAGATGTTATCGAGTCAGGGACCGAGGCCGGCTATTGGATCGTCTCTCTTCATCCCTGAGTGCCATTCCCTCCTGTTATTTTCTCGGTGACCTCTGAGCACCAGTAAACACGCGGCGTTCAAGGCCCCATCTAAAGTCAAGAGCAATAAAGATGAGTAATGATTGCCTCTCTCTCTCTGTTTTCCCTTTGCAGACAAGCCAGTCTGAATGAAGCGGCCGAGAAGTATTACGGACAAGCGGCGAGTCTGAGGCCCAACGTGAGTAGTGCCACGGCCACCTCATAGACCCACATTATTATTTACCCTGATGGACACAATGCAATCACGGCCCGGGCGGCTCTCCGTCCAGCCATCCTGTCCACATTACTGCCCCGTCTGTTTTCTCACAATGGCCCTCATTGTCAGTGGAGCTCACTGAAATACATGGGCTAAGTATTTACCCTGCTCCGAGGTTTGTTTGTGCAGCATCCATCAGCGACTTGAAAGGAGAGGCCAGGGCAATTTTTTTTTTTTTTTTTTTTTTTTTTTTAGGGTGGGTCGATTTGAAAAGAATAATGATAATAACAATATCGGTTAGTCATGGGGGTTTGGGAGTCTTGAAAGTGAATAGGTCCAGTCTTCGAGCGCTCCCACGGTGACGAGCTGAGTTGTTTAAGTGAGCTCTGGAGCTGGGAGTCAGATATGTTTGGCATGCGGTTACCCAGTTTGTTCCTGGGTCTTGATTAGAAGAAATCGCTTCAGGATTAATGACCAACATGAATCTGGGCAATGTCGTATGCGCAGCACAGTTTAGCTCTGCAGACAGTCGTGCTCTTGTATAATATATACAAACAATCTCCAACACAAACTTGAAGTATAACAAAGGGATAAAATGAAAAATTTCCACAGTGACCGCGGAAATTGAGCCGCTCTCCCCTTTGTTTCTTTGTCACGTCGGTCACGTCATGTGAATGTAGCGCTGCTGCTCTCACCAAAGCATTGCGCCGTCGAGGCACGACCCTTTAATCAAACCCTGATGCGCCGTAAGAACAACAACATTTATCATTGCCCAATTCGGAGGAATGCACAAATATTAAAAGGGGACCGGAGAGTTCAAGGTGAATTGTGGGATTTGTTTCCATAATTGTTTTGCTCTGTGACTCGAGGCTCTGTCCCAGCTGTGAGGTCACTCTTAATTTTACATGTGAGCCTTGTTCACTTGTTTTTTTTTTAAGACTTTACAGGAGCTGTGAACTTCCACCCCCTGATTTACTGAAGGTTTGTGGTGGCACCAACGGCATCACATACGTAAAAAGTCACAATTCTGATTTATCCACAAAGTGCCTTTTGATTTTGCAAGGGAAAATGCAGGTGGACACCAAAGTGCAAACATTTAGCACCTTAGCCCCGATGAATATATATTTTAAGGTGAAAAAAGAGGAAGGAGGGCGATATTTTAACTATTATAATAGCTCCTAGCACCTGATTTACCAAAGGACAAACAGCTTATTGAACTCCAAACTGTGCACACTGTTTACCGCCCAATGAAAGCACATTGCAGTGGTGACACAACATGAAACTTATTTTTAAATTTACCAGAAAATGCAAAGAGGACGATGATGAGGATGACGATGATGATGCAGAGGAAGAGTTGGGGGAGGAAGATGAGGAAGGCAGGTGACAGGTGCATCAGGGCTTGAGTTATAGAAGATTTTTTTTTCTACTGACTTTCTCATGGATGACCTGTTTGCCACAAAGATTATTTAAAATAAAATCTGCACTAGAAATTATGCGTAATTACCTTAGGCTTTGAGAAGAAAGTACTAAAACTATTTAATCATTGGGACCAGATTATTCAGAATCAACAGATCAAGTTTGTTTTATGCTTGGAAACAGGGAAGACTCCTGTTTAAACAGCAACTCTGCTATTCTAATTGGCTAATTGTGCTGAAATTGCGACAGAGCTCATTTAAATGTCATCTGTTATTAAATCACTCGCTAAATTGGTAATAGTTTCTGACTTTAATTTTTTTTTTTTTTTTTTTTCTTTTTAGTGCATGCAGCTGGGTTGCACTTGCCTCTGTAAATCAGGCGGATCGAGTACATGAGCACAATCAAACATGTTTTTCTAGAAGGTGCAATTCTGCTGTTTGGGAGGATTCAGCGGTTGTGTTTGGCAAAGGACACTGGTTGATTTTCTGATGGATATTTACTCCAGTCCAGAACATACTGGGGGAATATCTGTGTTCTACAGATTTACTTGTACACGCCTGTTTCGTGGCTTCCATAATTATAAAAACATGCACTTGATGTCCAGCTCCAGACTCATGAACTACACTATTTGGACCTGTAGTTCATGCTCCTCCATGGTCACTTTGGCTTGGACACCGCCATGGATGCCATTTTTATTGCTTACAGCTGAGGCACAACTATAATTTATCATCCATCTCCATCCATCTCAGCATTATTCTTTGTTCTCTCCGATGGGACTCGACTTAAGCCATGTATTCTGTCCATCTTCATTTGCCGTTTCATGCTTTGCTGCCGCTCGACTCCTCATCCTCCAAAAGAGGCGGTGTTTCATATTAAGCAACAATGACTGCTCACTCTGAGTAAAACCGGACAGTCGCCTCCATTGGAAGGATTGGTCCTTTAGTCCTCTGACTTCCCCCGTCCAGAGGAGCTAAATCTTGTATGCTCAGCCTCCCTATGACCACTTGCCATTACAAATTAGATATTATCTTTACTTAAATGTCTTGTATCATTACCTGTCATTACGGTCAGGTTATTCCGCAACCCAGCTTGCACATTTGACTCTCTTGGTTTTCATAGCACACGTTCCTTTGCAGGGAATTCTAATATACTTCACATCTGGCTATGCCTCCACCGCAGCAGTATGTGCCAGGTTTAGGAAGGATAGGGAGGCAGAGGGGTTACAAAGTAGCAAGAAAGAGGAGGAAAAAAAAAAAAAAACCTCTTGACAAAAGTCCGCTTTGCAGAGTGTTGCTGGGGTATCAAGTGTTGGAGTGGAAAGGTGAGTTGCGAAAGGCAGTGGAAGCTGGAAGACTGCAGGGGCAGGGGTATAAATCGAGAAAGCCTCTGCTATGTGAAGTAGGTGGGGAAAGGCTTGGGTGAGGAAAGGTGGGAGCTTGAAGGGGAGAACGGAGGAGGGAAAGCAAACCTAGGGAAGGAAGAGGTCTGCATGGGCGGAGAGAGAGGGATCTTTTGAAGCTTTGCCGCAGCTGCACTGAGAGGAAAACCAGGAGTGAGTTGAATTCCTACCCAGGAATCTCTGCTCGGCGCCGCATATGTTCCCTTTCTCTCCGGTGAAATCGTCTGCTCTGGAGAACCTGAAAGCGATTTGAGAGGCCGTGCGTCGGTTTCGTTGTGTCGAGCCCAAGATATTCTTCTCCCGGACTTTCAGCCTTGATTTGTCTCGCCAGTAACTGGACAGATGTTTCCAATTTCTCCCTCCAAGACAGTTTCACTAAATCTCTTCCCAGAAATTTGTTTACACACTTTACCACCCTCTCATCCACTCTGTGGCACAGAGACATGTTTTCCTTCTGTAGCTAAATCCTATCAAATGCTCACTCTAGACTGGTTACTCTCTACAACCTATGACATCTGTAGTATGAAAGCTTTCCATCCGTTGCTTTACTCTTGGAGAGATTTTTAAAAAATTGCTATATTGCTGTGGGCTAAAGAGTGATAATCCACAAAGCATGCCTTGTCAGTGAAACATTTCTGTATACATTTGCCAGCATTCAAATCCCCATTTGTGAGCGGTTGTAGTCCACTGGTTGTTTCTCCCCATGGCGAGCCGGGTGTAATGTTTGACTCGCTCCCAGTTTTCTCGGTGGTTTCGGTGACTGCATCCGTCCTGAGTCATGTTACCTTGTTGACTGGACTGATGCCTTGGACCCACTTTCATTGAGAGTTTCTATGAGTTACGCCTCACGCAATGCGGGAACCTCTCCAACACCACAGAGGAGCTATAACTGTCACTATTGTACAGTATCACCTAACCACTGTGGTCGTGTATAAATATGTAGCTTCTTCCTGTCACATTTAGCTGTGTCTTTATCGAAGAGCTGTTGCATTCTGGCTACCATTCTTCTGAGCAGTAAAAAAAAAAAAAAAAAAAATTAAACTTGAAAAGTGGTCCGTGAACCTTGTTTTATGGTTTGACCTTCATCTGTCTGTAATCTATCTGTAATTTATCACTGAAGCTGCTGCAGAATTACACTGACCGTTTAATTCACGAATCCCGGCCTTTCCCATCAGCAGTAACAGAGAACGTTTTGAATATCTCTAGCTGGGGGATTCATTGTTCATTCATGTAACTGCACGAAAAACGCAGGGAGCCGGAGGTTGTCAAAAGAAGGCTGCGTTTAAAAGGATTCACAAATGAATCGTTGCCTGGTAATTAAACGCTTTAGCACGTTTTGCAGTCGGCGAGCAAGAGCAACAAGCGCCGGTCATGCCAGCCTTTACTTTGGCCGAGGCGTCTGTAGCGAATGTGTTTTGTTATGTGCGTTGGGGGAGCGAGCGGGTTTCCTCCGAGGGACAATGGGATTATTCTACAGTCTGTTTGATTTATTAATCAATTTAATTCCCCCTATGAGAAAAACAGCACTATCGGACATATTGTTCCCAGTGAAATTCTCAGGCACGGAGCATCACTCATGCGGGCTTGACACTGGAAAAACACGGAGAGGATGAGTGTAGTAGACGAGGAAGGAACAGCCCACAGACGAGGAGGGCAGAGCACACAAGTACAGAGTGAATAAAGCAACACAAACGGTCGGACAATTTGTCACTGGCTGCGCTCGTCGTCCTCTTTATTTTTAATCCCTCAATGTGCCAAGAATGAACTCCATGGGAAGTGCATGTGTGCAGACACTCATATGTTGATATGTGCCTTCAGGGGCTGATGGCATCGTGGTGCAAAAATGATGACCTGATTGCAAACAGAGTGTGAGAAAAATGCTCGAATTAATATGCGCTCATGAGTGTATTACTCTCATGCTGTCATTTTTAATTCAATATGCAGTCATTTCATTTCAGGAACTCATGGAATACCCTATTGTACCATTTGCGTTTTATTAATCTTAAAGAAAAAATAAATAGTACATCATGCAGTTAAGCTCAGGGTGGGACTTCATGTGCTCTTGCTGTTTTGTTTTTTTTTTGTTTTTTTTTTTCTTGCCCCACCCCTGTATGGTGCTGCTGTTGTTGTTGTCAGCGGTCTGCATTTCCACACATTTTCCATAACACCCAATAACACCATTCTGTCATGCAAACAGTCTTGCGCTGACAATTACTCTTGATTATTTAATGGGCCATGAGAAAGGAATTAAGGGCTGTGGTATGATACATTTGTAAATGTCAAGATGCCATAATCATGCGCTATTTCATGTGACAGTGATATATGGGGTGACAATTACAGGAAAGAGGCACCAACGCTGCAGGAGAAGCATAGCATCGGTCACTTTTACAGGCACAGACTCATTTAAGATTTCCTCGTTTTCCCATCGCTGAAATTGTGATACGTCCAAGCTATAGTACAGTAGCTTCGCTCCACGGCAGGATTAGACATCTTTTCCACACGCCAAACTAAAATGGAGATCAGATGTGGCCCCTCCCTTGGCCTGCGTTCCCACTCCGCAGTCTTAACCGTGATTGCGCCTCGGACACTTTTCTGTCCTGATGACTCACCAGTTGGACTGACGCTGTGTTTGCCTCATGGCACTAGGAGGGATATACATTCATCTTGGCCCACTTCAAAGTGGCGGTTGCTCCCTCTGACATCTGCAGCCCCAGACAAGACACCAGGACGTGCAGAGGAGCGCGGTTAGCTAACTCCAAACACCGGACCACAGTCTGGCTGATCAGACGAGCCGGATCCAGCAGCGTGTCACGCCAGGTCCGTCATATAGCCTCACAAAGATGAAAGGATGCACGATTCCACTGAAAAGATCTGAAAATAGCTGTTTACTCCAGGATTAAATCCACATATGCAGACGTTTGTTCTCAGGTTTCTAATAAGGCATGTGGATGCAGGGCTCATCCTCTTAGAAATCTGTCAAAAGTGCTTTCAGTTTTCACTTCAACCTGTGTAACTTCCAACTTAAAATTTAAACAGGGTCCAATTAACATTTACTGTGCTAACTTCTGCATTTGGGCTCAGTGATATGCAGTTTTTCTGGTCAAAGTGCTTTCCTTCTTAAATTATGCATACCCCCAAAGTGTAGATGGATTCATACATAAAGTAGATACGACATCATTTGCATTATTCATCCCCACCAAACATCCACTTGTGGCCTCGGGGTGTTGTAAAATTTGAATTTTTTATGCAATTAATCCTTCAGTCTAAACAGACCATTAGTGGTGACTTAATAATTGTTACTCTATGTGTGTCAGCAGCTCAATCCTGCTGTCTCTCAGGCACCTGTGCTTGCGCTCATTTCTCAAAAACACATTATCGGCCTTCTGTTATTATTGGACAGAGCAGACAACGCAGTTTTCGCAGCAAACGTCAGTCTAGCCTGAAGCACCATTGAGGAAGATCTCGGCTCAAAAAATGACTAAGATTTTTCTTTTGGTTTTTAGTATCCCGCAGCTCTGATGAACCTCGGGGCGATCCTCCACCTCAACGGGAAACTGCAAGAGGCAGAAGCCAATTACCTGCGAGCGCTGCAGCTGAAGCCAGACGACACCATCACCCAGTCCAACCTACGCAAGCTGTGGAACATCATGGAGAAGCAGGGCCTGAGGACCACGGGGCCCTGAGCTCCACCAGCCTGCCTGCCATCTGTGCACCAGGCCTGGGAACGGACAGCCGGGTTGCTCTTCTCATCCGCCCGAGATGGAAGAGAATCAAGGAGGATGTTTGCTCAGGGAGGCCATGACTGTACTGTACAGCCCTCCTAATGACTCCTGAGTTCTCCAAACACCTCAGGCCAGCAGCTTTCCTCTGAAGCATTGCTCACACTTTGGCGAGCACTACACAGTATTTGGACTTGCTAGAACTTTGTCCAAAATTAATGCTCTCACAGGATCCCTGTTTTTTTTCCCCCCGTTTTCTTTTGTTTCACTATTTTTTTTTTGTTTGTTTTAAACTAGAGCACTTAAACTTGAAGCGAGGCCATAGGTACATCCTCAAACACTTGTGACAAATTAGGTTTTTAAATAAGCAATTGAGGTATAAAAGGTCTTTTAGGATGAAATTTGTCCCGGGGCAGTGCAAGATAATAAATGAGAGAGATAAAAAAAAAAAAAAAAAGAAAGAAAAATGAAAAATCCCAGAGCACTGTACTAAGCGTATTTCCCTTCAACGTTTTAATAAAACTCTTGGTCTCATAAAATTTCTCAACCTGATAGCCAGGTACATTTAGGTAATATGATGAATTGGATGCTCTCCACCGATTCCAAATGAATCTCGTTTTTACGTCACCGAAATCTCCTTCTCACGGTCTGTGTAGCCTTTCCGGTGCTCTGTAGATCACTTTGTTTGCTCATGAGATTACACAGATTTCATTTAAAAAATAATAATAAAAAAATAAATAAATAAACATAATGAAGATATGAAAAGTAACACCATCGTTGTAAACCAGATGTAGCATATTTCCTGACTTGAAAAAGGGATCGTTTTTCTTAGAAATGCTCGCCGCTACTCTACACAACACCAGTAGGCTCTAAAAGATCTCACAATGACACTTACTGATCCATGAAAAATGACTGGACATCGGACGTAAAATGAAACATAAGACTGGACGTAAAATAAATAAATAAATAAATAAAACCACGGGAGAAAACACAGTAGCTTATAATCTAAAAACGGGAATTCTGTCTGTTCAACTTTGTAATGCCTTATAGCGAACGGTGTGAATCAACGAGACTCCATCTATGTAGCATGCAGGTGGCGTTTTTTATCACCGCGCAGCAGGCTTCTTAAGCTAGAAAAGGAAACAGTAAGCTACCTTCCCGTGGTCCTTGCACCGACCGTTTTTTTTTTGTCGTCGTTGTTGTTTTTAAAGGAGCGTAGGGAGCTTAAACCGATGGAGTTCTTCTAACCAAATACAGTAGCTATCTAACCGATGCACAACTTTTCATAACAGAACAATGCACAGACAATGTGTCTGAGGGAAAGGATGAAACGTCATATCTTTTTTTTTTTTTTTTTTTTTCTGTTGTTGTCGTTGAAAAGAGGAAAAAAAATGTTAATTTCCATTGTATGTGTTTGTATAAATGAATCCTAATATATACCGACAATGTGTACAGTATACAGTAAATCATGCAGCGGCAAAGTAGCCAGACTTGAAGTGGAAGCTCAGTGGCCCGGCAAGTTTGGTTTTGTTATATGAAGTACAGTATTTTTTTTCCCCCCCTCCTCCCGTGTTGTCCAAACACCTTGTTACGCCTCTCCTCTCCGTCCTAAGTTCTCATTTTTGTATATATTCTGTATAATTAACATCTCCTCGTGTGCTGTTCTCAGCAGAAAACGAAACAATCCCTCAGCAGCACCTTCCCAGCAGTGTGTGTTCACGAGAGAGAGAGAGAGAGAGTGGAACATTCTCCGCCCGTCCGTACTAACCACAAACCTCCTCGAGTATCTTTGTCTTTTAGTTTATTGCATTTTAAGTTATTTGCCTCGTGTTACCGTAGCAACAAAACCAGCTGGCACTGTGTTTCACATGTACAATGAAGGAAGTCCGTGGAGATGATGTACACACACATTTGCGGTCGCTGAAAGACGCCGTCCCGTGTTGAATATAGTATCTGACCCATCGTAAATAAATACTAAGGAATGCCCGCGGTGCAGAAAGATAAGACAAATAGGCCGAAATTGAAAATCTCCCCTCCCTGTATGCGTTCACATTTTCCACCGTCTGAGCAGTCACCGCTTTATGGAGATGATATTACGATGGTTGCCTTGGTATGAAATATGAAATGTGTTTCTGTGTCCCACTCGGTTGGTAATTTCACCTCCACTGTCTGTCAAAGTCACAACACAACTAGGCATCTGCTCCTCTGGTGGATGTTGGAACAAATAATTGGATGTTGCCGATGTTTTTTGGTTTGTTTTTTGTTTGTTTTTTTATGTTTGTGACAGTTGTTGCAGTCATGATGGTGTCAGCACTGTTTGGTAGTTTGACTGTGGTGGTCACCATAACTGTTGAAGTAAGATGTTGAGTTATAGAAAAAAAAAAAAAAAAGAAGGAAAAAAAAAATCACAATTCACAGTTCATTCCTGTCCCACACCTCATGCACCCCCACCGTTTAAATATGTGCTAATTTCTCTTGTGTATAAAAGTGTTTACGAACAAACACTGATAATTGTTTTTGCTTGAGTGAAGATGGAAAAAAAAAAAAAAAAAAGTGTTTCACTCTGTGTCTCTGCTCAGGGATCTCAAGTGGTGGGTTATCGCAGAAACTTGTTCACAGAGCGTTTACTAAATTAAAGATTTATTTTTGAAAGTTGTTGTATTTGTATAAATTATCAAGATTTGTAGCCTTTCCTCTTTTTGTAATATAAAAATGAACAATGTGCCAGAATAGACCTTTTTCCCAATGTTGCTTTTTTTTCCACAATAAATTTATGGTGTTCTGCTTTCGTTTTTTCCGTTCCTGTGCGTTTCTTAAGGTGTCCGCCAAGGGATCGCCTCGTGTGTTTCGTGTAACTTTACATGCTGCGTAAAGTCCTAAGTCACATTTCCTTCATATTCATGTGCAATATCAGACTTAATGGGGTGGTCTTGCATGCAGTGGAACAGGTTTTACAGGGCATTTAAAGTTTCCCCCTGCAAATTTGCTAATACTTGTCATAAAATCAGCTCAAATGGATCTCCTCCACTTTCATCTTTGCACAACAAAGACGAGATGTAAATATTCCCATATGGAAGGGGTAGCACGGTGTGTCTACATCTGGCCGGTGTGCCTCGATTCCAAACTCCCCCACAACTCAGACCCCGCTGACAAGCACAAGGCCCTTCCCTGAGAGCGCAGGAGTCGGCCTCGTGATGTTTCTCACATGTCCGCGCTGAAGCTCTGCTCCCGTGATGTGAACTCTCCACGGCGCCCGGCTTTCCTTATTGGTTTGGAATGCACGGAGGCTGGTGGGATCGTCCGCTTCGCCCCGGCTCTTGTTTTCATAGCGCAGGTGTGCCTCGCTTATCTTGACAAATAATGAAATAGTCGAGCTCGGCGGATCGGTGGGCTGCGGAGTCATGCTGCAACGCCGGCGTGCTTTCATTTGGTCCTGCAGGCCCTGGTTAGGCCTTCCTCTGCCTTCTGTTGAACATAGAACAAGTTGACATTACAGGCAATGCATGGCAGTCGCAGCAGAGAGACGTTTACCTCGCCGTGCACTCTTTTATTAAGACTCCCTTTCTGAAACTAGTGTCACAAACATGAACTTTTTCCTCGTTCTTTTGCTTTTATTTCCCCCCCATATAAATTGGTTTAGTCTAGAATCTGGGCATGCCTGTGACTGCCTGTGTTTGAAGTGGTGAGCTGCGCGGCTACTACTCAAACTACTACATAAACATAATCAGTCGTTGCACGCCGCCGTTTCACTAATGACTCCGCCATTTGTTTAATCCAAGTTACAAAATTAATCCAATAATATAATGTCATTCAGTGCTGCCAGAAAGTGCCATGCTAACTTTCCTCAAACGTGAAAGAAGCTGGCACACATTTCGTGCATTCGTCTATTTGGATCCCCGTTAGTCAGATTCACTGTCAGTGGCTTTTAAAAACAGCTCTGTGAACCTCTCAGCGCTTAAAGTGTTTATGCAACTTAATAACTTTATCAGTCATTATTAGTACGTGCAGCTTGAGTTAGAGTGGTGGTGGCAAATCAAGTCAAGGATGTTGTGACAAGTTCCTCATTCATATTTTCCTATCATCACTGTTATTAGCATTACACGCACCAAAAAGCCTGTGAATTGCATTATATGGTGAATTACACGCCGCAGTTTGGATAAGCGGTGACATCATCAAGCCAAAGTGAAAAGGCACAGCTCTCAGTTTATATTTTGAGCAGACAAGAGCTACTAAAGCTCTCGGTTTGCATGCTTTTGTAACGTAAAAGGAGATGAATATTAACTTTCCCGACCACAGCAGCGTTTTAAACTCTACATCAGCGGGTCACAGCTTGTAGAATTTGTTTTCCCATGTCAAAATGTGCACATTTCTATCATGGCACTGGGCGTTAAGTCACGGATAGCCTGTGCACAGCAGCCAGGGAAATCTGTGATGTCTGTCTTCTATTTTCATGACCTACTTCATCACTTTATGATATTGCCGTCTTGCATCCAGAGGAGCTCAAGCTGGAGGGAGGCGGTTTACCGTGTTGTTCTCATTATATTGTGATATGGCAAATCTGCTAGCTGTTATCAAGCAAATATTTTGTGGTATGTGCCGCGACCTATCGCTACTTTGATCTGAGCAGCGTGAGCCGGGCGCTCAGAGCGAGCAGCCATCTTCTTCGGAATGGATGGCTGTGCGTGATGCTGAGAAGTCCTCCCCTCTGGACCCAATAGCCTTTGTTATTACTTGATAGAAGAAGCATTAAGATGAGGATCATGCACGAGATTCTTTACTCAACAAGAGAGCATCCACCTCTCCAAGACCCTGCTCCACATTATTGAAGGGTTTCTGTGTCCACAAAGGAAATTGTCTTTCTTTGGCATTACGTTTCAATCCAATATCTGCTTCTGCAGCGTATTGCAGCAGAGGCTACTGCTTTTACATATCTGAAAAAACTCCGCAAAGCCCTCCAAGTCAGGAATGGCAAAGTTTATGAGGGAAGGGATCCTCCAGCTTTTCTTGTACACATTCTTTTCGGTACCAGAGTTATGCAGAGGCAGTGTGCGCCGAAATATCAAAGCTGTTATTCCATCGCCTTATACAGTAGGTGAACGTGCGTCGACTGTTTTGAGAGCTACATTCTTTTGGAGTTATAAAAAGATCACATGCTTCCAAAATCAGGTTGTGCTCTCATGCCGTTATGAGAAAGCAAAGACAGAGTATTTCTGCGTGCGTTTCTTGAGAGATACCTCCAGCAAATGTATCATGTATTTTCAAACTTCAAGCTCGAAACGAGCCGTGCCTCCATAATTATTTGTGGATTACCATGATGTCATTAAATCTTTGTTTCCAAGAGCAGGGATTGACCAAACCATCTGGGACAATGGAAAATGGACAATGACATGGCAGGGGTTTATTTTTGGTTTATTTTTTTAAATTTTTTTTTTTTTTTTTGCAGTGATATGACAGGATGTCTAACCTCGGTACAAATGAGCATGCAAACGCGCCTACAAACAGCTATTTTAGTTAACTTCATGCTGCTGGAGCCTCATATAATAATAATAATGACAAAGCAATATGATCCGATTAGGCTAGACGTACGTTGCTGAGCGACAGCGAATAAAAGAATAAATGTGAGGGGGCGATCCAGAAAATAGGAACATCATTCAATCCTCATCTGTCTCACCTTCAGATGAGAGAACAACAAAAAAGATGTTCTCGCTTTGTTGAAATCATTGTCGTCTGCAAGAAACGAGCAATGATGTTTGATGTTGTTTTTTTACTTCATTTAACTTTACTTTTTATACCTATATCCCAAGATTCAAACTTTGCACAGGTAAGTCAATAACCATGAACAAGGGTTATAAATGACTATCCCACTGACAAACTGATGAAGTGAATGACATATTTATTTAGCTATTTATTTATTTTTTTCATGCCCAGCACTAACTTATTTATCTTTCATATCCTGTCGAGGAAATACACTCTTAACAGCTTAATTAAATATTCCACTCACTGCACCTCAGGCACTACAGCTTTAGACCTCATTATAATTCTTATAACGCCAGGCGTTGGATAACCACAATATACTGTAGGCTTAGCAAACACAGCCCATTTCTTCCTTATCGTGAATCCTGTAGCCCCGGTGAAATGACAACACATTCATCAAAACGGCACATGCAGGCTCTCTGCTTTCAAGACTTCATTTAGAGACACATGTAGATAATATGCAGTGTAATAACAGCCCGCTGGAGCCGCTGTGATATCATCACTGAAATGTACATGTATGTTCACAATGAACAAAGAAATTGTGTGTGTGTGTGTGTGTGTGTGTGTGTGTTTCTTGCACAGCACAGGAAATAAAATAAACTGCATGGTTCTCCATCATCCATGCTGTAAATTTCCCCATCCTCGCCTTATCGCCTTCGCTGTTGCACTGCACATTCGCCGTGTAACATTCAAAACGTGCCGAGTGACAACCGCACATATACTGAAAAAGAAAAAGGAAAAAAAAAAAAATGTCTGGTGAGAAAATTGAAACCAAAGTTGTTTGATGCTTGTGGTCTGCTCGTGTTCGATGTTATTGGGTTTTGACTGTAACAAATTGCTGAGTTGGTCTCATGTTGAGTCTAAAATTCTTGTTTTTTCTTGAAACAAGGGAAAACCCTTCTTGTGGGATTACATGATCCCACTTGTTTTCCATTGAAGTTTCACTTGTTTCAGGAAGTTTTTCTGGCAACAAGTATAAATATGTCGAACCGAGGCAGAATAAGGCGGATCATGACTGGGATCAGGAGAAACACACTTGATTCGGGAGAAATCTGAAAATCAAGGGGACTCGCCTTGGAAACAAGTGGAATTATAGCATTTCACTGGCAGGCTTTTTTTCAATTGTTTGACTGAATATGACTTACGAAGATGGATGTTTTTTTTTTTTTTTTTTTTTTTCAGTGCACCAAAAATTGCCTGCAACTGGGTTCCTTAATCCTTCTCATCTCAGGTCTGAAATTAGAGTTTACGCTCACAAAGGCATGAGGCTTAGTGAAATGTCAGGACTCCTTCAGAACCAGGCACACCACCCATTTTGAGTCCTGACCCCATAGTTGGAGAAGCACCGGTCCAACACTGAGCGCTATTCTTTTTCCCGGTCTGGACTTCATCCCTGCCTGCAGTCCACCAGTCACCACAGTCAACGTCAGGACAACCGCTGTAGACTGGCCGCATTCACTGCAAAGCCTCACGTTCATGCATGTTCCTCTTGTTGCAGGGTGTGACGGCACAAACCATGGTGTGTGTGTGTATGTGTACATGCCTGTCTGTCTGTATGTTTTTTTTTTGTTTGTTTTGTATGTTAACATGCTTGTGCGCAGTGTCTCGCGTGTGTGTGTATGCGCAGGTGTACGGCATTAACATAAAATAAGGAGCCAGAGACACAACCCAGATCCCTGTCTCCCCAAAATGGCCACCCTTGAGGATTTACAGAGCACCGATCGCAGCCAAACCCTAGACGCCTTCGACGCTCGGCATTTTTCTGGCAGCTGGGACCTGCACTCCTCAGGAAATGACACCCTTTTTTGTGTCTGCACTGACAGAACGTACTTTGTCTTCCTTTAGCCCTCAGTGATGTGGCGCCGTAGAAGAGTGTCCTCAGAGCTCATACATTACAACATGTGCGTGTGTGTGTGTGTGTGTGTGTGTAGATTTATGCGTGCGCACGGATGTGTGTATGCACATGCTCGGCGTGTGTGTGCAGTAGTTGGAGGGAGAGCAGGTGCGGCCCGAGCATATCGAGATGTCAGGATTGATTAGTTCCAGCGAGAGGGGACGGGATGTGAGGATCCAGCAGCATACTGTCAAAACAACAGGCTGCTCTCTGACTTCCCAGACAGCTGCTCTTCCATTCAGACCACTCAGATGGAGTGGATCCATCGTCTGGGTGAAGGCACTCTGTGGGAGTTTTATGTGAGTGTGTGTGAGAGACTCAGATTGATTTGGCCCAGAACTCTTTGAGACATAACTTGTTATTGTCCGTAGGATACAGAGAGACCGGCTTATCCATCCGGCCTGCAGAGGGCCTTCAGGTGACCCTGTCACACACCGAGGCAGTGGTACCGGAGGTCCTCGTGTATTTGGGCAACAGCGTCTGTGAACACCAGATTTCATTTCAAAATGTATGACATGTCGTAAAAAAACAGACATACCGGAATATCGACGATAAAACATCAAGGGAAGTGTGTTAAATTGTGTGCGTGAGTCTTCTCAAAACATGTGACCCAATCAGATCGGGATCTTAAACCTCCCTGCACCAACACACACGTGTGGTGTGCACATTTATTTACACTCCTGAGTGTAAAGTGTGGATACCTGACAGAAAATGACACTGAATCCACATTTTTGCCAAGATTTGGGCTTTTAAAGGCTGTGGTCTTAAACTTTTGATCAGCTGATGAACAGCCTGTTTCAGTTTAATGGTTGTTTGCAATAAATTGCTTAATCAATTTTTTTTTTTTTTTTTGTCTCACTCCCATTTCTTCTTTTTGCATTTTGAAACTCTACTTAGAACCTTCTTAAGATCCAACAGTGCACAATGTAAATTCTTGCAATTTCTCAACTGGTCTTAAGATTTTGATCAGGAGTGTATATCACCATGTAAACGTATGGCGATCTCAACAGAATTCAGTAGGCATCTCTGTGCTATTCTTAACTGGGAACCACTGATACAACTAATTAATTTTGCATTTTGATGACAGTTTGTGAGCTAGTTGATGACAGTGTCTGACATATTTGATTTGCATGCTAGCAATGCTTGGCAGTATATCAATAATAAATCAACCAGATGAGACCAGTTATCGTCTGGGATTTTGGACATTGTGATATCATGATGTTATAATTGTGGTCTTTTCCAGTTGTTAAAGGCTGCATCACAGTAAAGTGGCTGTTCTATTATTTGCCTTTACCCATTTAGTTATTACATAGGCATTACTGATGATAATTTCTCAAAAATCTCATTGTGTAAATATGTAGAGAAAGCACCAATAAAGTATCATCACAATATCAATATCGAGATATTCGGTCAAAAATATCGTCATATTTGATTTTGCCCATATTTTCCCCGCATGCTGGTTATTGTTTCCAGCAGAAACTCACATCAGCGGCTGGTCGTCGCCTGTTGCTGTGAGAAATAAATCTGTTGTCACGTTACAAGCTGTCCTACAGTGCAGTTTCCTGTGTCACATTTGGCCTAAATTTGCAAACACATGTCCGTCATTAGTCACTGTTGCTTTTAACATGACAGAACTGAGCCACACCTACACCACAATAATCTTTTTTTTTTTTTTTTTTTTTTTTTTTCCAGGAAACTCTTTTTTCTCAGACTGGTGTCACAACATGTATTAAAATGTAAATTAAGCCGTTTGCACATGAACAGTGAAGGAAATTTCTCGTGAAATAATGAGGAGAAGACACAACTGGAAACAGGCGATGGTTTGACACTGAGATAATGTGGTGGAGGTGATGGGTGTGGAGGTCTAGGTGGTGGATTTCGTTCATAACTCATGTGGAGAGGTTTTCATTTTCAGCCAAATTTGCTGTGATTTAACCATGACCAAAAACCTTCCTCCAACCATAGTTGGATTATTTTCGTTTCCTAACCCTAACCAAAATTTCAGCAGCATAAATCTGAACGCAACCTCACTCCAACCTCATCCAAAGTTGTTCACTTGCCTAAACTGCCGAATCTCTTCCTGTGATTATTTGTGAAAACGGCGTGTCCAATTAACGCAGCTGTCACATAATCCAATTTGCGGAGGGGGAACCTAATCTTTGCATCATCTGTGTCCACAACACATAATCTACATTTCACAGAGTCGGGGCTCGCCTCATGAAATTTAGTGAGGTTCTGTTGCTGTTCCCTGCCCGGTTGTTATTTATTTAGGGGTAATTTGCATCGAGCCAACGCTCCACCGGACCTCCGTGATGGCACCAGCTGTGGTTGCTGGGGGATTCGTGACACAGCTGCAGAGGCTCTGCATCCGGGCAGGTTTCCCATCTGTCCATCTGTCCCGTGTTGTGGCCGCTGAGACGGAGTACAGCCAAGCCCTTGAACACCCGGTCCACTCACACGTCCATCTTTCATCTCTACATGATCCAATCTGTGTCGGTGGACACAGCGCTCAGTCAGGAGAGACTAATGTGAAAGATGGATGACAAGTTTTGTGTTGCATGAATGAAATTACGGAAGCGTGTAGAATCTATAGAAAGGCTTTAGAAATTACACCCCAACATGAAGGATCATATTATCCTCCTGGCAGTTTTAGTATGAACCATCAGTGTTTTTACGGCACACATTTGCATTTTATTTGTGTTGAATTGGTAGATTATGTTTTTTTTCTCTCAAGCTAAACTGAGCAAACCAAACCGAGGCCTTAAAAAGGAACAAACTCAGCTGTGAAAAGGGTGAACTGTCAATGTCACGAAGGCATCAGATGATCAATTTTGTCCCAGTTGGAGTCCAGGCGCCGTCAACGGGGGAGAAGACTGCGGAGACGCTCTTCCTGCCGTTGACTGATGAAGCGTCATTCCTGTAGTTGTAATCTCTCTCTGGAGGAGCCGGACACCTGCACTCCAACACCTCCCGCGTCGGGGGTGAGTAAACACCATCACCGAAGTGACAGTCGACGTCAGATAAGAAACTGCTTTAACTTCTGGCAGCGGCTCAAGCTGGAAAATGACTGGTTCGATGTAAATCATGGAAACAGGAAATGGCAGCATGGGAGGAAAGGGTTGACAGCGTGAGAAAATCCCCAGAAAGACATGAGTATAAGCTTCATTTAAAAAAAAAAAAAAACTCATGAAAGAATAGTGAATCTACATTTTTATTATCACATTTCACTGTTGCTAGAGTCACTTTCCCCTAATGTTACAAGGATGGAAACTTGTTGAGCTCATATACGACCGACAAATTCAACATCTCTCAAGTGTTTTATATTTGGAATAAGTGCTGTTTACAGTGTGAAGGCGCTTTACGATGTATTCCTGGGTGCCTCGGTGATTTCGTAAACACGGCTTCACTTTGACATTTTCACAGCGTTGTTTTCGCGGAGGTTGCTTTTATAGAGGACCTCTTCCATTTCAGGAAACGGCCGTCGTCACGCAGTTCAGCATTCTCCACGGAGCAGCGCCGGCATGACTTGTGTCTTGCAGGTGGTGGGGTTACACCGCATGCAACCTGGAAATCCTGAAATGAACCGTTTATTGGTTACTGTTTTTGGTCATTTTGAGGATAAAGCAGCTACTGATTATTCAAGAATAGCGTTTTGTCAGATGTTCATTGTTAACAAAATAAAGACATAATAAAACAAACAAAAGCAGCTTATTTGAGATGCTAAATAAGCTTTATGATTCTGTATCAATATACTTCAGCTATCAACCTATTTTACTGCTTTGAATATCTTCCATTGCCAGCGGGCTCGCATTGGCAACGTTCTCCTCCATGCCATGGAATTAAATGCATAATTTGTCAGCAAGTTAATTGGCTCGCTCCCTCCCTCAATTTATCAGCTCGGTTTGCTGGGAGACATTATTTCATTCCACATATCACCGACTTGAGGGGCTCACAGGAGCGCTGACCTGCGGAGGTTGGCACCGCTGCTCTGGTTGGCTGCTCCGGTTTCCCTCCTCCCTGTTTCCAACCAGCTGTTACACTATGATTTCTAAGCACTCAATCAGGAGGTATTTGAAAGTCGCAGTCGTATATTTCAAACAGCCGCATGTACACTCTTGTTCCAAATCATGTTAATGTATTTATTCGCTGCATAAGAGCGCGTATATCTATCAAAGATTGTGACCCGGCTTGCGATGTGTCCAGCTGTTCCAAAACAGTACCCTTCAGTGTGTTAAGTAGATATTTATATTAAGAGGCCTTGTCGGTGTAATTCTTAGCACCCTCTGGCAGAAAGAAGCCAGTTTCCACAGAGCATAAACACAGCAGTGGAGCTCCTCACTCTGTCTCCGCTGAGGAAACTGTCTGGACCCCAGATATGTGGTTTGACCGAGAGCCAGGACACCTTACGTTACCCTTCACCATGCATTTACACGCCGTGCGGACGCACACAAACTGACATTTAGGCCGTGATTTTGGAAATACGGATGGATTTTAAGAGCGTGTGTCTCCGCTTCTCTGCCTTCAGTCTTTATTGAGCTCATTATCTGGCTGAAGGGAGCCCTTGCTATTTATTTGCGAGGGTGCCACCGGTCGGCCCTCTCTTGGCTGGACCCCCCCCAGTGCAGAGTCATCCAGCTTGTTATTTATCCGCAGCACAGTGGGAACGGCTGATTATGTTCCTAAGAGACCCATTAGAACAGGCAACCTGTCCCACTCAGCCACCGCCACCATCTATCATGCAAATCTAGAACACGGACACCGCGCACAAGTCAGCCAGAGTCTGCTTTTATTATACGCCGGTGTCACAACTCAGTAAAAAATCTGCTGCTAACAACTCCGGACACTTCCATGAAATAAAAACACCCATAATAACAGAAACAGGACACCGGCGGGTGGGTGTGGAAGGAGCAACAGGTCTCGTATCAGCGTGAGTTTGGTTACTCAGGTTTGACACCCCCCGGTCCTGCCCCGTACCTCTTCTCCCTGCGGTAGCTGACCCAGGTAGCGGGGTTTTGGACAGAGAGCAGGCTGCTGTGTGTTATTCTACCCTTGTCTCTGGTGTAGGAGGTAATTTGAAAATAGGCTTCGAAACGCTGAGCGCCAGGGTTCCAGACTGGAGGCCCCTGACAGGTCTGATATGAATTCCGATGGAAAATCTCTCAAAGCTGCGGTTTGGACCACTACCAGTGGGCCTGACTGCGATCCAGAAAGATCCTGGGGGCAGTTCATTCTGATACAAACAGTGTGTTTTCCCCCCACCTCATACTTTGTGTCTCAGGGAATCCACTCGCTCTGATAAATGTGACTGTTTACTGTAAAAATTGGAGTGCACGCCCAGTACACTAATCCATCCTTTTGACACTGTAAGCTTACCACGGCATCAGAGGAAATGGTGTTATACAATTATTTTCTTTGTCGGATGCCTTCCAGAGCTGGAATCGAGCATTCTCTTTTGTGTGATCCTTTTTAACTAACAACATTTCTTCCCTTGGCAGTGGCTCCTATTGCAGCCTCCTGATAAGGCCTTTTGGGTGTGCCGGCACGGAGATCTGAGCATGTGCAAACCATTTAGCCGACCTGAGGAAGTGCAGAGCTGCCTTAGATTCGGTTTGTGACACTGATGAAGTGTTTATTTGGATGAAATACACTCTGTGCTGTTAACAGGGACAAGTATGTATTGATTCATTGTTTGCCAAGTATTGTCTGTGTTTTTCATTTGTTTAAGCAACCCAAATACAGCCTTAACACACATGCTGGAGTCTGTGAAGTTTGCACTCCTCACACGCAAATGTGTCTTCTGTCAAATCACTCTTTTTTTTTTCCTCCTCCCAAGCCAAAGGACTGGAACTGCAACGCAAATCAGTTCTATTTCAAACAACGCTGATAGCCCCATTACATGCCTGATTGTAATTGATGCTTTTGTGCCTTTGATTGTATCAAGCTTTGCTATCCCCAGCCATGCAAGTAGCTCGAGGCTGCAGACCTTCATCATATGAGGAAAAATCCCCAAAAGAGCACGCACTACTACTTCTGTTGTATATCAAACCAGACAGAGGAGAAAATGAACAAAGTCTCTATTGATACCACGGGTGAAAAACGTATGCTGCTGAAAGACTTGGGGGTAAATGAAATGCTGTTCATTTGCTGCAAGAGCTTAAGACTGATGAGGTATGGAGCCGGCTCTGCTGATGAAATTGTACACCGGTGACGATATGGCTTTTAAACACCCTCTCACTTCGGTAATGAAAACGCGGCTCGGTTTGCCATTTCCAATGAATGCATCAACTTAATCAGATGTATCCATAACCCCAGGTAGATAGATTTAGATTGTAAAAAAAAAGGGAGAAAACAGGCCACTTCTGCACCCATTTTTTTCCCCACTGGATTATCGGTTACAATAAAGTTATTCCTCCGAAATCTGAACACAAATTCAGCTTTATGGCCTGATATTGGATTTAAGGGATTACGTGGGGTTTTATTGTCTCAGAGTTCACGCCGTGCCTCTGCTGTTGTTGGCCACCAGGTCCACAGAAATGTCTCCCCTCAGAGTAACTTCATCTCCGTCTGTCATAAGCCCAGAGGTACCGAGCACTAAGTGTTTTTCATTCATCATATCAGTCATCAGATGAGTGGAGTTAGTGTATTATTTCATTCAAGTGAAAAAAATGCAAAGTGCAGCTCTGGAATCAATCAGAATATGCCTATAAATTTGCCAGAGCAACAGAGTAATATTCATTTAATGCCCTGCATAAAATGAAACCGAGGCACCGGATGCACACTGGTGGTTAACTGCTAACTATTGCGATCATTAGGCTGTCAGTTTTAAACCGGCCGTGTTTCTTAATTAGCCTGAGCTACAGTGCTTTACTGGGCTTTGAAGCTGAAAAGATGAGCGGCCAAGTCTCAGTGAATGTGTCCAGTAGCACAGCCGCTCCCAGTCTCTCTCTTTTTTTTTTTCTTTTTTTTTTTACACTCGCCTTGAAACTGAAGTATTTGCCTCTGTGTACATTTGAAAGTTTTTCTCCTCTTTGTGCAGCCTGTACTTATCTTTTAGTATGACATACTGTAAGAGAAGTTGTTTTAGCCTTCTTCAAAGTCCCTGGACTTTCTCTGCCTCCTGCATGAGTACTGTGCATGTAACATTCAGTATCACAACTTCACCAAAGGACTCCTCTTCTTCAATTTTTCCGTGTGTCTAAGCATGGACTCATTAAGTCCACTGAGTTGAGAGTAAATAACATGGTAAATGTGCTGTATTTATGGCTTTGGGCAACATCAGCCTTATAAAATAAAGGATGTAGCCTTTCAAATGAAGGTAAAATTTTATTAAAATATTATGTTGTCCGTTGTTGTTTGTGTGATGAACTAACTGCCTGCCCTTTTCCACCGGTAAAAGTAGGCCAGATGGTGCTCAGTCACTCAAAATGCTCAGTCTCACTGATACTCTGTGTATCATTGCTCAAAGTGCTTCCCACCAGCTCTACAAACTCCACAGCATAATCTGAAAAAAGTATTTCTCACTCTACCGGCTTCTGTTATTTTCAAAACTGGAGGTGCCACATGCGTTACGGGTGATAACGATAATGTACTCTGGGACTTTAGATAAAGCTAAATATTTTCCGTTATTTCTTATCTGTTAAATTAAGCATTTGGATAAGCACTGAATAAAATTTCAATTTCAATCGTGGCTGAGGTGACCTTTCTTGTCAAGGACAGCGACGTTTTAACAGCGGAGTACACACACTCTTTTGACTAAGAAATGCTCAAGATGTAAAAAAACATATTGCCTCATAGCCTTATCTTATAGCCTTATCTGTTTAAATTGCAGCCAAAAGATAGTGTGCTAATAGAGCCATGGTTCACTTATCACATCATTCATAAAGTTCTTAATTATAATACAATGTGTGCGGTGAAACATAATGTCTGAGGCATTTGTTCCAGCGGGACCACACAGCTCGACCTGCAGAGCGAAAGAGCTGAAGAAGCAAATGAAACTATCAGATTCACGAACGTGTACACATTTTTTTTTTTTTTTTTTTTTTTTCATTCATTAAACAAACATTCAACACATACTGTGCTGAAAACACAGTTCTTCTTAAGTCTGTCTTGGCTAATTGTCTAAACAGATGTGAGTAGAGCTGGAAATGCTCAGGTAATTAATTAAGGGGATTTGGATGTCTGATTCCCAACCTCCCAAGGGAGTGGAAAACCAAATCATTACCGGTTACACACATGGAAGTACATTTCCTCTCGATTTGCAAAATAAACAGAGGAACTGCCTGTTTTTTTGGTTGGTCACTGAACAAGGCCGATATGGCTCCTGGTGAACCTTCTGTATTGACTAACGCTGATTAAGAAGCGATAAGATGTTGTCTGAATACCTGATTTTAAAGAAAAATCAAGTTTTGTAGATGTACTTGACCTCGAAAAAGGTTAATAGATTTACTCTGTGTGTTTTTCTCTGCACAGTATGTACAATAATAAGGTATATTTAAGGTACATTTCAAACCTCTGTTAACAGAATGCCGTATATATATCTTGAAAATAACAGCGATTGCTGATTTAATATTATTTCTCAACTCCTGGAGGAGCAGATTAGTTTCAGCCTCAAATATTTCTAAAACTCTAAAGCAGCTGTGCCTAAATGGAAGCTATTTTATTTAATGTTTTATTACTCAAAAAAGTGTGCTTTTTTTCTGCCGGGGCTTGAATCAGAGCACGCATAAATTCTACCGAAGCCAAAGTGCTCCGTTACTGAGAAGCATAACTCTCGCTCGCCATCTCAGTGGGATCCATCTGACCTGCCCGTTGTAATCTACCAGTTTAGTAAAGAGGCATAATGTTTTAGTAATGATGATCAGGTTCAAAGGTGGTTATTCCTGTCAGCATGCTGTACATTGCCAAATACACCGCAGCATCTTTGATATCACCAACATGAATGGGCTGCATTTGGCCTCTAAATGTTATAAGTTATGGCATAGCTTATCCTTGCAGACATGTGAACCCTCTTATGTGGAAAAACTGTATTAATACAAGGAGCACTCAATTGATTAGAGGGTCGAGGCCCACGGTGTGCAGCACTACTGACAAAAAGACACTTTGATATTCAAATTAAGTCATTTTTTCCCTCAAAGGAACCCTAGATTGTCCTCAGAATTTACAAGCAGTGGATTTTGCATTGATCTTTGCCCGGTGTATTTGCATGCTTGCTGAATAGAAACATTACAAAAACCTGTTGTTAGGCATTAAAGTGAGCATGTCAAAGGGTTTCTGTGTGTGGGTGCTGTTTTGTAATGATCCCGGGCACGGTGTGAGTCACAGAGCGACCCTTTGTGTGATGGACACCTGGAGGAAATACTGAAGGAGGAGAGGTGGCGCACAAGCAGGAGCGGCCTGAGGTTCAAAGACTTCCGTTCTCCTTCTGTTTTCCCTCTCTCTCTCTCTTTCACTCTCTCAGCACACACAAAGCCTCTTCACGATGCTCATGATGGGACCATTTGTGATTCACGGTCATTCACAGCTCGTGTCGGTCAGTGTGCCACCCAAAATCTCTTAAAGGAGGATTTATCACTCAGACAAGCCGAGATTTGATCGATATTAAACCAAAACTATCGCATCTCACTGCTGATCCATTTTGATCACAGCACCACAGCGGTTTCCAAACACCAGAGAACGATGGCCAGTGAGCTGTGAGCAGCTAAAAATGTTCCCCTGTAATTACATATTCACCACAGTTTCCTGGAATTCCCTGGAGATCATAAATCACTGTTGGGTCAGTTAACTAAAACACTTGTGTTAATACAACATCAACAGCAAATGACCCTTCAAATGAACATCTGTGTACCATATTGAGTAGCCTTTTCTATTAGCTGGAAGTGCTGGGTGCCACATGTGAAAGATGCTGAGACCTCTGTGATTCACAACTGACCTAAAAATAATAATAGTCATATGACGGCAACACAGTGCAAGAATTTCCTTTTTCATTGATTGTATCAGCTGGGAAGTGCGTGCCTCACTCAGATGCATCACAATAGTAGCTGCTGAAGGAGGGAAGAGTGCAACTCTCCATTTTCCTCGCACAGATTTTCCCAATTTGTCCGGGGAATCAAAGCAATGCCCTTCCGTTCACAAGCCTACGTCCACATCCTACTACCTTCCGGCTGCCCCCGCTGCAGCCCACATGCCAACAGTGTATGTAAATGCTGTGTGTCCATACTGCTTACTTTTATGGAAACAAAACATTGCAATCAACAGATGCTGCGCTGCATACTTGGAGCACATTTTGTGGCTGAAACATGAGCAGATCTTGGTACAAACTGGCTTCTGATCCTGATCCAGTTCAAATGGTTCAAATTCTACAGGACAGATTATAGTGCAGATCTGAGGCGTAAACACCAACAATCAGCTCTGCCTGCCACCTCCATGTTTGGCAAACGAGGACATACGGGGGCGGGTGGGGTAGAGGGAGGCCACAGGAGCAGATGGGGAGAAAAAGGAAGAATGTGGGTGAGAGAAGGAGGTGCAAGAGAGCAGGAAATAAATGAAGGCTATGTTAAGCAAAAACTACGTGCATTTTTTGCAGTAAAATGATCCCTTACAGTTTGAGATTGAAGGTCTATTTCCATGATATAATTTATAGCCAGCCTGTTATTATTTCCTGGTGTGAGCGTTCTAAAATTTCTATACTGGCCCGATGATAAGCTCCTCCTCTGCCCGACACTTCACCCCCTCGCCACTATCAACTTCATTCAAGGCTTCTGTGAAAGCACATGCTGCCGACAAATATATCTAGATTTAATATCAATCATGCAAGTGCCTCATAAATCAGCAATGCAATAACAGAAAAAGTTCATTCAAAGCTTACCTTGCAGCTGAGAGTCTGTATTTTCTGCATATTTTCAAATTGAAGCTCGGAGACAACGTAATCCAAGCAATCCCCTCATTTTCATAAGAACAACACAGCTTTTCACTTAATTTTCTGCAAGCAATCCACTAGGGAGAGGAGGATTTGAGCTCTTGACACCCTCTAGTGGACAGAAAATCTCTCAGTGCAGTGTTAGAGAGAGAAGAGGGAGGTGGGGGCGGGTGTTGCAAAAAATTCAATCATGGCAATAGATTTTGAGGATTATTATCATTCTATCACCTGAAAGCAAACAATTTTTCAAGTGTTTTTAAGATTTGTCCCATAAAGCACTTTTCCACCAAAAATCTATGTTCTGTATCCTTTACTCAACGCAACTTGTCTTACAAAAAAAAGTTTTTATTCACAAATCTCAATTGCAACTTCGACATGAACAGCAAAAGGATATGAAAATCCATGTTCAGTATGACCCAAACCAATGAAGCTTTGTTAACCGAATTAAGACACGTCTCAACTTTGTTCACTGGCTAAGAGTCCTACTCAGTCATTGGACGCTTCCCTTCTACTGCAAGTGACATAATGGACCACAAGTGTCCATGAAGCCAGGGAGTTAGTAGGACCCCTGATAAAAAGAGCAAGCCAGAGGCAGGTCTTCGGTTCAGTGAATATGCAGGTCAGCTGCACACAGGTACTTGAATATGTGGCATTTTCCCAATGTGGTTTATTTCCTAATGTTTAGGAAAGAGAAAATTGGTTTAGGCATATTGAATGCAGAAATAGAGAGACAAAACCTGAATTGCACTGCACAAACAGCTTGAGAATTCAAACGGTTGCTGTTGGCTACTGTTTGTCCAAGTCGCCAATTAATGATACAATAACAGAAATGGATACTATTTTTGGAACCCGTGGCGTGTGATTAAAACATATTTTATCAAACATTCAAGACAACTCGGGGTGAGTAATTTGCACGAAAATACATAGCTTTTGGGTGAAATGTTCCTTTAATCTCCAAATGACCTTTCACATGCTCCAGCCAGCCTGCGACTACCCCAAACTCCTCTGCTGGACGTCCAGATGTGCCTGAGGTCAGCACATGACAAATAAACCAATCACAGCTGAGATTATCCAACAAGGGAGAGAACGAGGGCCTTGGAAAACTTCCTAAGGTACTGATCTGAGGAGCTTTGTTTTGGATGGCTAAAGGAGAATGAGTTTGTTTAATGTTCAGCACGGAGCCAAAGTGGATCCCTGCTGGTGTGCAGACCTTATCCAAGATGATTATAGATTTTCACCATGTAATCATCCGTTCCAATCACAAGATAGGCCGTTCTACTTTAAGCATCGTACTTAAGGGCAATTACATTAACTTTCTGGTCAAATGTTGAATTTTCGAGAGCTTGTTTATACACAAGAAATGCGAGCTCGGGGTTTGTTTATGTACTGCAGAGGCGTCCTAAACATTTACCCAGATGGAAGAGTGGTCTGGGCTTTGGGCAGGGAGGTAAATAGTGCTGGGGGGTTGTGGTTTTTGCGACTGACTTTTCCGTTTCCAGCGAAGAAGTGGGCAATAACAGAAAGCACCAATTTCAGTCGCTAAGCATTTAGGCCGCGCAGTAAAGTGAAGAAACTGAGTCACTAGTTTGAAATCTGGAAGAGAACAGAGATGAAGACAGATATTGCTGTTCACCTTTGTGCAAATGCATACAACAGAATCGTTTTCTGTATTTCACTCCAAATGCCGTGGATTAAAAATACATAAATTTGTGCATTTTTTTTTTTCGATTTGAGCACCTCTTCCCTTGGAATGTGTCTGAACACAAGTATTTTGCATTATCTCAGCTGTTCTTGAAGATGAGCTGCGACACGGCCTAGGGGGATGTTCTCACACATCCATCTGACAAAAAAGAGTGATTTTACAGCCAGATGAATCTGTAATAAATCTGATTCAACCCGCCCCCCCCTCCCACCCCTCAGATATGAGCATGATCAAGCATGATTTACACACACTCATTCAGATTGCGGTCTACAGCGCTGCAGCCCCTTACATTAATCAGACATATTACTTCCCAGCCAATGCGCTCTCCCCTCCACTGGCAGGGGTTTTGAAAATGCGCTCTCAGCACGTCCTCACCACGTTAACTGACATGATCAACAATGTGACACTTTGGCATCTGTGTTTAATTGTCAGCATCCTCTCCCTGGATAACTCCCCTCAGTGGTCATAATTTTTTCGATTAAGAATCCCAAAGGCCAGCGCGGGGAGGGAAAAAAACGTGAACGCGAGCGAAAAAGGTCTGGTTTAGCGATCAGATTTAACAGATGTCCGTGGCACCGCACCAAGCATGAATAGCAGTTGGGAAATAAATGCAGCTTATCACTTAAAAGGCCCCCGGTGGGCAAGATGTTCCATTTGTTATAAACATGAAAAAGAGGAACCGATTTTCATTGCTGAGAACCGTTCATCCATCATGCCATGGTATTACAGTGGAGACAGTGGTCATATACAGTGTGTCAGGCTGATAGATATTTTCGTTGCATGACTGTGATGTTTGCCAGGCTTTAGCGTCGGACGGTTGGTGAGTATATTAGTAAAAGAATTAGCTACATTTCAAGACAAACTGTATTTATGGGTCTCTGCCGTGATCCAAAGTTTGCCTGAGCCACACAAAAGCCTCTATCGCTCACAGACAGCAATATCCTCTAGAGAGTTTGATATCAATGCCTAGAGAAGAAAATACAAACTGTGTGTGAAACTGAAAGGGAAAGGATTTTGACTTTGCATTTATTGTTTTTTTCTTAGAGCTTCACAAATTCGATAAATGAGCTAAATCAGCTTGCTTAAGGTAGTCTGGGGTTTTAACTCAACCTGTTGTTCATTTTTTTTCCACAACACACAACACTGATGCATCAGGCACTCTAAAACTGACATAAAGATACGCTCTCTCATAGGGAAATGGGTCAAGATTATTTTGAAACTCTGACATAATCTGAATTGGGGGGGGGGGGGGACTGATGTTGAGTAAACTATGAATCATAAGGTTTTATGTGACTTTTTAAATCAAAATTGAGTTATCCACATACTCTCTTTTCTTTCTCTGCTTATGTAGAGCATTTTGGGGTCACCAGCTGCTACGTCCAGTCACTGATGCTCAATATCTGCAGCCAGATACATCGTTGTAATCCTATTTTTTTTTTTTTTTCATTTATTCCGAGCAGCAAAGCATCCTGTGCAACACAAAGACCTGCATGCAACAAAACAATTGGAAAATACTGCAGTAGGTGACGTGCAGGTTCAATATTCAACTTAGATCGTCAACGCTCGAAAAGGAGTGGAAGGAAGAAAACTTATTTAATCCCACCCCTGTTTCTCATCAAAAGCTTAACAAAAAAGTTCTGGATGCTTCCTCCTGTCTCTTAACATCGAACCAGAACAATAAACAAAGGGCCTATACCAAATAGTAATTAAATATTCCACAGTATTTGCATTATATTACCAAAAGTGTGTGAGCATAGTGTGTGAAGAAAAGTACACTATATATACCAACAATGGTAAGAAAACTACAATATCACTAATGGTAAAGAACGTCACATACCAGCAATGGTAAGAACAATACCAGAATGGTAATGGACAGTGCATACAGTACAAAATCATGGTTATCATGGTACAGTACAAAATCATGGTTTATTGGCCCAAAGTAAAAAAAAAAAAAAAATCTACCAGTGGCTAACTGGAGTAATGCTTTTCCCTCCCCTTGGAGTAACCCTCCCAAAATGAAGTAATTATTGCCATAACATAAAATTGGGTTAGCTGCCAATCCACACCTCAGCATACATGCTTGAAATACAGTGGAGTTGCTGTGTGGCAGAATTATGTGGATTTTTAATTTTATCACAGTAACTATTGGCAACAATTTCCCCAGTCTAAACGTTTATAGCTGTGGCCTTTGGATTTCCTACAAGGGGTTTCTGTGCTGAGGTAATCGACACATCATATAGTACAGTCCCCCGAGTGCCCCGATATATCGTCACCTCCGTGTTTAGAAAACAGGCTTTGATTGGCACATGAAACACACAAGTGCAAAATAAGCCACACAGTCAAAACAATGTAATCATAATAATGACGATAATCAGAATATATAAATGTTAACTATTTTGCAGCATTTAGTGTGTTATGTCACAAAATGTTGTCATAGAATGGCCATTTGTTCCTGTTTATATAAAACACATTCAAATATAAAGCTGAAAAATCATCCATGAATGAATTATTGCATAGGCATTTCATAACATGTCCATGCAGAGTTTTGAAGGGCACTTTTATTCTCACCCATACCTGGGTGGTGGCAAACTGGCAAAAATCATAATTCTCATGTCATTCATCACGGACTTCACCGTCCAACACAAGCACAGCAATAAGTTTTTAGTGTGTTTAGTTTTCCACAACTTTGAGACAAACTTTCCCATGTGGGCTTTGTTCATTATGAAGAGTTTTGTGCTGCTGAAATCAAACCAGAGCTCCGCTGCGTGCCTGTGACACTAAGCAGACGTTCCCATTAGCATGAAAGGTCAGAATCATTTTCATCTTTGACCTCCGACAAGAAAGCTACGGCGCATGAAAACGGCTACAGTGTGAAATCCCTCGTGTTTGCCGAAAAACACAAGCTGTAGTACATCTGACCCGCTGCAACCCAATGCATTATTCATCACAAACTGAATATCCCACTTAAATGTCTAAGTAGTAGAAAAGAGCGTGTAAATTATTTTTAACAGCTCGTTTTACGATATCGGAGACTCAATCTGCCAGAGGATTATTGTGGTCGTAGGAACTGTAATTACTGTTTGTTTTGCTGCTTTCAATGTCGTAAACCACAGGAAAAAACACTTTCAAATTTAAAGCTTAAAATGATTGCAATATTTGTCTTTGAATCAAAATTCCACTTCAGTAACAGAACATCCAGCGAAACTGTAACCCATGCCGCAAATTGCACATAAGCGCACACCCAACTCTCCAAAGTACTGTATTTGGAGATTTGCTGATTTCTTTTAAGATACGCTGTCAGGATTCCTGCTTATGTCTTTGCTATTCTTTTTCAAATTAGTCAAATTGTATCTCGCTCAGTGTGGGTGACAAAGCTGGGACAGGAGTTACATGCACTCCATTAAATCCCAAAACCAAGCCAAGTTGAATTTATTATACTGCTGTTGAATAATTATTCAACCATACAGGCTTAGGAAATGTACCCAGTAATTGCTTTGAAAGAGACCAGTTACGCCTGCATGAAAGACTATAGTTTTCAACGTGGTGGGTTGTTTTCATCTGGGAGCCATCAGACATTTTGGCTTTGGACTCTTGTGTAACTTGCCCATGATAATTAGCTACTCTCTTGCCCTTCATTTCATTGCTCTGATCCTGTAGCACCCAGTGACAGAGTGGAAACCTGAACTCACTGGGGGAAGAATTATGCCAAAACTCAAGAGTTACTGCTGTTGCAAATGTTGTTTATCCGTTGTTTTTCCAACCAAAAAATATTCCCATGACTGTGATGTCTGAAAATGACCTCCTTCTGCATCGGAGCGATGATAGCTGCAGGAACAAAGGATGTTTAAAGACAAAAAGTGGGCCTTTATTCAGCTAATCTAACAGAGTTTTCTATGGATGAAGTGTATTTGAGGGCCGGCCTGAAAGATACTTTGATCATGGGTTTCCTCGGCAGACTTTTGATTAATTTAAACTGCAAAAGAACAACTCATGCACACCTGAGTCGCCTTTATGCAAGTGCGTACGAGCAAAGATTTAAAGGAAAAATGTGGAAAGGAGGCAGTCCTGCACAGCAATGTAACTCGCAAAACATCACAAACAAACTGAAACGTTTCAGCCAGAGACTTTAGGAAAATAAGCTCTGTCACAAACAAAGTCTTATGGTATTCACATGTTTCATTCTCCATAATAATCCTCATAAATCAATACACATTTTTTTTTTCAATTTTTGAGCCACATTCACAGTGAATATAGACAGAAAGTTAGGCTGAAACAAAGTACAACAGCACTCCACCAACATCACGTCACCACAAGCCTCCACATGTGTCCACTGTTGTAGCAACTCCTCCTGCATCCAAGTAATAAAAATTCGTAACCCTGCAGTGGAAAACTCTGATAGAAGCGTGAACAAACACGAGATACAACAGAGCGGCAGAGCAACAATGTTGAGTTGACCTGATTACTCTGACAGTCCTTGTGGTAATTTGTTACGACACATAAGAGCTTACAGTTTTGCAGGTGAGATGTTAACAGGTGTAATTCATGGCGCAGAACAAAACGTCAAACTCTCTTAGGTTTACAAAAACCACAGGCCTTACGCTCTACGTGAATCAAAGACCCTGTGGGGAAAAGAGGCATTGGAAATGGCTCAAAAATGTGAACTCACTTGCAGGTTTCAGGACTGCAAACTGTAACACTTTCCTCACAGGGTGGATTTTTTTTTTTTTTTTTTTTTTTTTTTTACTCTTTTTGATTTGTTTCTTGAATGCGGCTGACCCGGCCTATTGGTCCTGGACACTTCCTGCTCGCTGGGTTACTCTCTGTCCGAAAATAAAAAGCTCGCTCCTTCACTTGTCATTCCTTTTGCTAATTCGGGATGGGTCTTACACTCCTAATTACGCTCCCATTCATCCCCCTCACGGGCTCCCTGCCATTCTATCCCCGAACACCAGCAGGTCGGAGTGCGGTGAGAGAGTTCTCATTATGAAAAGATAGCAGTTTGGGAGCAGCACTTCAAACACAAGTTTTGTAGCTGCTTTGCTCGGAGAGATACAATCGACCTTGGAGTGTCCCTGTGGGGAAAACACTAAAGCTGAGTTATGCCGCCGAGTGTGGGAAGAAAAGTGTAATAACTTTCACCTGAATGCCTCCACTCTACCAAACACCATGGGTTTGTCATTCACAGGCATCAGGCCACCCCCTCCACCCCCCACCCCACCACCACCCCCCTCATTCAGGGAGGCAGGCCTGCAGGAATCTAGCACTAATGAGGCAGCGGGCGTTTCTCTGGCTCGTTGCAAACTGCTATGTGTGGAGCCTTTCTCTTGACTGCGAGCTGCATCCAGTACCAGCTGCTATTTTTCAAAGTGAAAGGGATTCACAATTAATGATGCAATTATGCTAATGGGATTGCCAAGCTGCTCGTTTGCCTCCCCTCCTACCAAGTATCAATCCTGCTGAAGAATGTGTACAAGTGAAAGCATCACTGCATCACCGCTCAGAGTCAGCATATATATATATATATATGTATATCCATGCGTCTGGGTCACAGATGAATTTCATGTGCTCGCTGAGAAAACTGAAGCAGCGGAAGCTTGATGACAGCTAGTATTTTAAAAGAAACATAGCTCTTGTTAATTGTCATCCAGCTTAACGAGCTAATGCAGAGAATCGGACTGCAGGAGGGTATTCTTGCCATCTAATCAAATTTTGGCCACAGAGTGATCCATTATGTATGTGCAGTATCACTTAAATCTGAGCTGCCATAGCTACAGACCAATGCTAGGACTTACTCTGGCAGGAAAGTGCATTTTCCTACTGTCAAGCTAGATTTAACTTTTTCCATCCACCTATAAATAATATTTTACCCTGCTCTAGACGTCTGATTAAGTCCATTTTCTTGTCACTCATGGGCACACTCAGTGGTGGGCCTGTGTGTTTTTCAGTGGGCCATAAGAGCACACCTTGACAACCGCCGGTCAGTAAAAGACCGGTCTGTAAAAATAAAAAAAAATTAAAAAAAGGCATATGGTATGCAAGATTTTTTTTTCTTTTCTCAAGTGACAAATGACCGTTTAATGAAAAGAGGAATTTAACTCTGCTTGCAGTTTTCATAATAATGGCCACATCGATAGATCAAGGGGTGTTTTCATTAGTATTTCTACTTTAATAAAGATTTGCGTATTTTTTTAGCCTAATTTTTCCACCAATTTTTTTTCTCAGTCAGTATTTAATCTTCAAAACTGCACCGAAATCCACAGAAAAATCGAAGCAGCAGCCAACAATTCAACAGGTCAGCCGTCACTTTGTCAGAGCGTCAACACCGAGAAATTTTCGGAGCAATCAGAATGCCGATCACAATGCAAGATTTGAACCAACGGTGGTATAATTTAGGTTTTACAAACTGTTTATATCAAACATTTGCTGAGGATGTACTATTACCACAGGCACGTGTGTCAGCATGTATTTTCAGATCCCTTCTCCACAACGTGAAAATGTGGTGACTGATGTTGTCTCTGATTGTATTTCTACGTGTTCAGCTTCATTACTGTAAGCTGTAGGCAGTTGCCATTGTTGGCTCCGTCTTGCAGTGTTTTACACGGCTTGTTTTGCCAAGACACTCACAGCTGTCATGCATGTTACGGGAGCCAAGCTAGTTATCACTTCTACTCATTTGGAACATAATCTGTTGATTTAATTGTCCAATTTGAGGTTTAGGGGTAGTGTTTATTAAAAAAATGACTACAATTAAAAGCGCTGATGAAAAGCTGTGGCCGTCTAAACTGAAACGCTTTTCACGTCAGTTGTTTAACATCGTATTTTTCTATATTATATCGACCGGATCCATTGTAGGGTGAGCTGATTTTGAAATTTATGTGACGCTGACTGAAGGAGGTGTTTTGAAAGCACCTAGTGGCGGGTATAGCAGCCAGAGCAAAAACAACAACATGCTGCAGCAAGCCCTCTTAACTATAATTCAGAAACATGGAGATGGTGATACTCTGGGGTGGCTGTGTTTTGATTAAACTGAGAACAGCAGTAATTGGAAATGTTACACCTGCGAGTCCCTGCATAATCATATTATTTCCCATGCCAAGAGCCATCTCTTCCCTCTCATTTCATCGCAGGCAAACAGTATTTCAGGGCAGGAAGATGTTTGCTTAATTGTTTTGTTCCACTGTGCTTTGGCTCACCTGGTTGAATAAAATGTTAATTTATAAGCAATGCACAAAGGAGCCCTGTGTTTCAGATCTACAAACAATGTTGAATTAAAAAGGCCTGCTTCTATATTGACAGTCTTCATTGCACTTTTCTTGGCATTGCAATCACCGCAATGGCTTATCATTTCATCACAATTTCACACAGAACAGAGCGTTATTAAAATATATATATATATTTATTCTTGTCTGGCATAATATGGATATTCCGCTGGCTTCGTCTTTGGCCGGCTCGTTGCCATGCTGCAGTCAGCTACACTGACAATAAATGTCACATTATGCGACATGTAAAACCATAGAGACACCGCACTACAGAGCCTTAACAATGGCTACGCAGAGCCTGACAATCAGCCCGTGGAAGAAATGAATACTAACTAAAACGAGACAATCCTGTCTGTGTTGCAAGGGGTTGTAACTGTGGGGGGAAGTTGGCTGAGGGTTCCCAGGAGATTTCCCTCCCAAAAACAATACCATGGCTGGCTGAATGTTTGCTCTTGTCAGTCACCTGCCAGATGACGACAGAGTGCAACCAGCCAACAGCAGTTTGAGTCAACTCGGCGGTGTTATGGGAGACCAGCAACAGAGCAACCGAGCTGCCTTCCCCTCTCCCTCCGCCTCTCAGCTCTGCCATGGAGACAAACCATGTGAAGAGCAACAAAAGCCAAAACGCCTGTAACATTCACATTGTTTGTGCAATGTTTCTGCAACGGCATGCACACTAAAGTAACAGGAAATATATATAACATATACATCTTGAAGAGAGGAATGGATGCAGTAGTAGTTTTGATGATTGGATGATTTGATCCAAAAGGAAAATTCAAAAAATAAATAAATAAAAAAGTGAGTTTATTCTTTTTTAAGAATGGATGACATGTTTAATCATGTAACAATGTTTTTTTTCTGCTGTCGAAAAGCACAGATAATGAAATGAAAACAGCGATGTCGAAATGATAATCAGCATAATATTTAGATAAGGGGGCTGCGCACGTTTCAGAGAGTGTTCTTGACATTCAGACCTCACAAGTTCCCTCCTTTCCCTCACAGAATAACAGCCCACATTTCATGTGTGCATGTGTGTGTGTGTGTGTGTGTGTGTGTGTGTGTGTGTGTGTGTGTGATACATCGAAAGTGGAAAAAGTAACACAACACTTGCAGACAATTAATTTTGTGACTGAAATGCGAAATATACTGGGTTTAGGCTTCCACAGATGGAAAGGGTTTAGAGGGATATACTCTGTCATTATTTATGTCAGACTGGATCACTATTTCTCTATTAATAATGTTAACATTTTGCCAGAGTAACTTCACAAACTTAGCGCTGCCCAAACAACATGAAGGTAATATTTTACTCTTTTTTTTTTCCACAGGGAAAGGTCATTATAACGGCTGAGGACAAATCAAATCATAGACTTGATTCAGAGATCAACTACATCATCATAATGACCATAATGACAATAAATTAACCATAAATAGATATACTAAATGGCTAATAGACTCAAATTGCATTGAAACCAGCAGAAGAAGTGGCTTTCATGACACAACTAGGTGATTGGATTAGACATTGTAATACATTTTCTGATGCACGGATAGTATTGTTGTAAGTAAGGAACATTTTAAACATTATTTTGCAGTCCTTCATAGCAATAAGCCATCAACCAGTGAAACATCCCCCCACATCACATTTTTATCATTAAATTATGAAATGCAGTGCAATACCTGCAGAGATTTTTTTTTTTTTTTTTTTTTTTTTTGGGACACACAACTACTATTTGCACGGTCAGCAAGGACTTAAATTTTGTCTCATATGTCACCAAAATGTAACCTGGCATCAAAAATGTTGGGATCTAGTAGTGCTATACAGTGTGCTCTGTGTGTAAACTTTATATGCTGGACTTTACTGAGGGCTGGAAATTTTTGATGGACAGTAATTTCCTCACAGTTTCCAGACTCCGCCGTAACTCAAAACACTTGAGCACCAATTTGGCGAGAAAATATCGTAGTCCAATTAAATGAATTGTCATTGCCATGGGTTTGGGTGGCTGTTCTCATCAACACATCCCTGCAACTGACTATGTATTCCAAAAAAAAAAAAAAAAGGAAAAAAGAAAAGAAAAAAAAAGCCATTCTCACCTAATTACTGTTGGTTTCAAAGTGGCGTTCATTTTATCATACACTAGAAACTGCTCCAATTACGTGACTGGACTGGATGAAAATTCCATTTGATGGTGGAAGGAAAACAGCGTTCTCCCATCAAAAGGCCTTCCACTCAGTCGCTTGTCATCCAGAGCCCACCGTCTTTGCAGAACTTTCCAGTGCATGAAATATGCATGTCAAATTTATATTTAGGCATTATCATGATAAAATATCCCCCCATTAATTTTACGTCCCCGGGCTGCACAACAATATATTAGGAAACGTGAGCCCTTTCACTCAATGTCTCCCCCTTTTCATATTCCCATCCAAACGGGGATTTTTAACCGCATAATTTGCATTTCAGTGGCAGCTCTAGTGGAAAGACTAACAAGGAGCCTTCAAAGCCCTTGCCCAGGGCTGCGCTTCAGTTGTGGTCCGCCATTAGAAAGATGAAACACTGGTCAATCCCCAATTCATTTCCCCATTCTATTGTAGGGAAATAATACTGTGGGTTCTGGCAACGGCTGAGTTGCTGAGTGAGCTCCCTGTCTCCAGGTCTGTCACGGCTTCACATTGCACCACTCATAATTACAATGAGCCACAGTGAAAGGAAGATTACTGTCTAGGATATTGTGATGAGGTTTTACCCGTGGTCCCTGTGAAGACACAACAGCCAGCCTGCTTGTCATCAGACAGAGAAAAACAACCAAATATCCCACTATAAACAAGCACTCAAATGGGAAAACCATTATTCCAAAAGACACTGGTTTCTTAACCTTGTGTATTGCAGAAAATTGTAATAAATCTGATGCTGGTTCTGCAATACATCAATATATTGGCTCTAGGTCTAGGTGATATATTGATATAGTGAAATGACACTAGATATTGTCTGGATTTATAGCATAAGAGTTGTCATTCTGGTTTGAAAGGCTGCATTCCCGGAAAAGGGATGCAATTTTCTGAACTTTGACTGTTCTAGTTGGTCTGCTACTTGCCTTTACTTGCTTGGCCATCATGACTGTTTTTCTTTTGTGTAAATATCGAATGAAAACGTCGTCATCCCCACAATAGGGGCTTTCAAGGAGCCTTCAAAGACCTTGTGCAGGGCTTGAGGTATTCATCAGCGATATTACAATATTTTATTTTGCCCATGTCACCCAGCCTTATTTGGTATGCTATTTTATGCTTCGCTGTCAACATGAGGCAATAGAGGCTGAGTATCTCTCCGCAGTCTGGAAGCCAAAGTGTTAAGTGCGTATCAAAGAGGAGCAACAGGTGGATCCATAAACAGGAATAAAACCTGCCATGCCGGTGATCCTCTGCCTAATCACAATGTCTCCGGACCAAATGAGCATCCCCTTCCCAGCCTTTCACACCTCATCTTCCTCATACCATGACATTTCAGTCATGTCCCCCATAACAGAATGTCAACCTGGGTGTTGTATCCTGGGCCATTAATCTCTCTAATTGAATAAAGATGAAGAGAGAGCTCTGTGATGAGAAAGGGCAGAAGAGTGTCTGGGGTGTGATTTAATGACCTGAGTGATTTATGGCAGAGGATAACACCCCGCTTAGGACTGTGTGGGTGGCGTGTCAAAGGACAGCTCACAAAAATGCCCTTTCCACTGTTCCCCCCTCCGGTACTCGGGGCAAACACCCCGCTGCATCTCAGCGTCATAAATTTCAGGCAAGCAGAGCAGCCCGGGCCAAGCGCATGTGTGAGAAGAAAGGTTTGTCTTGTTTGAGGAATGCTTTAATAGGGAGAGCTGAGGGTGACATGCAGCAGGCTTTCGCTGCTCAACACACAAAAGATCCTCAGTATATGAAGTGCAGAGCGGCAGAGCGAAGAAGAAGGAAAAGGAAAAGAGAATGGAGAGGTTGGGTGCCCGGGTCGGCCCGTGTGGGTTCTGTCCTGCTGAACGCAGCATTACTTTGACAAATTAAAAGCAAACCGTTGTGGAGTATGCTCCCCTCACTCTTTCAAGGCCCATTAGTGTAACATCACTATTCATGGCATATAAGGTATGGCTGCTGTGGTGGCCGCTACAAAAGTGCCTTTTGATTAAGACTTCAGCGCTGGCTTCATGAATGGGAAACACCTTGTCAGTTCTTTGGACTGGATCCATATGGATTAGGAAGAGGAGAGGCACGCTTACATTTGTACCTCGCAGTTTCTACTTTTAACACCGGCAACAGGGCTCGCAACTTTCATAGGAGGAAACAAACCACACCTGTTCCTGAACAGCAAAGCCCCCCTCTCCTTTCTCTTACTCCCTTACATTTCTCAAGGGAACCTAATGACATTCACAGACTCAGCATGATTACATCGCATGATAATGTTCCTGAAGACGGTGTCGCTCAGCCCTAGAAGGGAAATTTATTTTACAGCAGGTGCAGCCTGACGCAGATGTTAACAGAATCACAGCCATCTGCCTCGTGCTGGCCACCGTCGTGCGTCCCACGCTGTTAAGCCATGCCATGTTTGGACAAAGTCACACTGTGCTATCGGCTGTCAAGTCATTAATAATGACGGAAGAGGTTAAAGCTGAACATAGACACGCGTGACACAGGCAGACAGATACCGGCACTATCTGTGCACATGGATAACATACGGTACATTTTTAGGGATCCGCATGCTAGTCCGTAAACAAATCCAAGCATGCACCTGAATGCGGCACACAGACTTGGGCTGCTCCTTGTCATTTTTTATTTTTTTTTGTACCCCGTTTTAACAGTGAAATCCATCACATAACACGCAACGGCTCCAGGTCGGTGATTAATGAGCTTTTCAACATGTCTGACACCCCCAGTGCCACTATGGAGCCTGCGCCTGCTGGGAGCACCATTAGATTCTCAAATAAAGCAGAAATATTGAGCCCAGAGTGTTTTGCTGGGGAATTTTTATATAAGCCCCCGGCTGGCTGTGTGGGCTTGTTTCAATATCTGTGAATTTGCCTTTAATTCATTTATTGTTCCCGCTATTCCAACCTCAAGACATCTGGCCTCAACCCAGGAAGCCGAATTTAAAAGAGTACATTGAAATGTGCCCTTCATATGTTTTCCAGCGTGCGCTCAAACACGGTTTTGAAAGTAAATACAGGCGGCTCATCCGTAGTGACTCCGGTGCCAATAACAGATCAAGGACCCAGGATGCAGGGGTTCGCCACTGCGGTGAGGCTGGCAGACTCCTACCAAAGAGGAAATCGGCAGCAGCTGTGACAATAAGCGAGGAGCAGGGCACTATTCTTGGATGACTGGCACTAAAAGCATAGTCAGCGTAGGGCTCCTGCAGAAAACAAGTAAGAGGAGAGCGAGGGTGCTGAGAGTGGAGACGGATGTAATGAACGCGGGGCAGGACGGCTAGGGGGAAACAAATGAAGCAAATCAGCTGCGCAGTCATGTCTCCCCTGTTATCTCCGTTTTATATAATTTATGCCAGAGGAAGACGTATTACTTGTGAAGGTCGGTGTCGCATGAATCATCACGTTAAAAAAAAAAAAAAAAAAAAAGAAAGTTTTCAGCGGAAATTGTTTGATGTCTTCACCTCAAGGCCCGATTGGAGACGAGGCGCTGAGGCTCTCAAGCGGTAATTGCACCTTGGTGGCAACTCTTCGCCGCTGCTGTAGGCTCCCGCTTCGCCGATTCACATGTATCTGGGGCCCTTATTGCCAAATTTACATAAAGGGAATAAAAGGAGGCCACATTGTGGGCGGGAGACAGTGAGAGAGAAAGAGAGAGAGAGAGAGAGAGAGAGAGAGAGAGAGAGAGAGAGAGAGAGAGAGAGAGAGAGAGAGAGGCACTCTAGAAGTAAAGTTGAGGCACCCCAGAGATTTTTTTTTTTTTTTTTTTACATTTTCTGAGGCTTGCTCTCGTAAAAGGCACCGATAAGTTACATTAACTTTACATAATGTCTAAAAAGATACTTTCTGCTTTCATATACAGCATAAATATTGAACATATTCTGTCTGAGAGAGAGAGAGAGAGAGCTGGATTCAGCGGCTTCGCGGCTGCATGTTCTCCAAATCATTATCGTAAGGAAGTCTGTGGAGATGCTTGAAATGAGCCCAGTCAGAGCCACAAAGTTCCAGCAGAGCTCATGCTTCTTTTTTTTTTCTTTAAATTTTCTCAGATTTGAATTTAAAATGAGGTAAATTCAATCGAGCTGTGTGATGGATGCGAGCTGTGACACTGACGATGAGCAGTGCTGACAAAAATGTCCTATTCTCTTTGACGGTAGCCCACAAATTATAATGCAAACTTGTCGCCGGGTAGTAATTAGATTGGCTGGTAAAACTTACCGTATATGGCAGAAATGAACAAATTGGCACCATTCCTTGCCTCAGAAACTACCGCTGAGATGCCTTCAAGGCCCCAAATGCTCAAGCGGTGCTGCTCTGGTAGCTTGCAGGGGAATTGTATCATGGTATCTCGCATGTGTGACTTTTTTTTGTGTGTGTGTGTTCCCACTTTGAATCCACCTGAATCCACTCCTCTGGCCTTTTCTGTAAATGCAAAAGTCCCTTTCCCCCCGTCGCCTTTTCCTGGTTACATTTATCTGGGATAAAGAGGGATAAAAACCTATTCCATTCCATGAAAGAACAGAAGACCCCAGAATCACTGTTTTTGAGTACAACATCATAACAAGACAGATCCCTGCCCCTCTCATGAGTGATCTAAACCAGCTGTCTCAATTAAAAAAGAAAGGAACCGGACCACAGGAAGTCCTCCCCTGCATTTATGGCTCCTGGCAAACCCCCAGCGCGCCCCACCACAACCTTGATCTCGTCTGGTTGCACCAATCATTAAGTCCTCTGAGTTGGACCTTTCATACTCAGTCCAGTCACCCTCATTTACCCCTGATATTGCACATCTAACGTCCAAACCAAACATAAAAAGACATTATCCCTCCTTCATACCATGAAGGAGTTTATAGACCAAATACATGACCGAATGTGGAGGCCCTTGTCTTTTTTTTTTTTTTTTTTTTTTTTGTTCATTATGTCATATGTTGAATATTTCTTTACTATGTTAATGTCAGCATCCAGATATGAACCTTCTGCTGGTATGAAGGGAAAATTAAGAGCTATTTACTATAACTGTGGTGAGGAGATGTGTGTATGTATGTGTGTGTGTGTGTATATGTGAGTGTGTGTGAGTATGTCCCTGCACATGCACATGTTTATGTGACCCGCATGGTTTCCTTAAACCAGCGGCAAAAGGCTAAGCCATGCCTTATGGTACTCTAAGGTGTTAAATTAATATATTTAAATGAAATAGTCTTAGTTTGAGTTTATTTCTGAATTTTTATACCCCTCATCAAATTCTCATTTTCCAGGCCCTTCTGGATTTTGCAAGCCTGGAAAGAAGTCAAACAACAGTCTCTTCAGAAAGCGGTGTACTTTTTGACCCCTGTTTTTAGTATCCCGCTGCAACATTTGTGAAAATGATTTTAAGATGAAGGTTAGGGGAGCACTTCGCATATTTAAGTTGCGTCCAACAGTTTCAGAGGGCCAGGGGTCAAGTAGTTTCTCATGACGCTCCTGGCATTACAGTGGCTTAAAAACACAAACTGTTGAACAATTTTCAGTGAATTGCTTTTTGAGCTGCAGTGAACGTAGATCATGGCGCGGGGAAGCGGGGACAATAAAATAACGATGGAAGTGCATCGCCGTTTTATCCTAAACGGCACAAATATCCTAAGAACGTTTTATTGCCAAAGAGAACGTTTTCATTATCGGATAAGAATAATATATTTCAGAGACTGAGAGGCAACCTCAACATTAATATACCTGATACATTTAACAGATTACCGCTGAACACAGTGTACAGCAGAAATGCCTGGGACCGATGTAACACAGAAAACAGTCGAGCAGTTCAAAGAGAGAGACAGTCAGTAAATAACCCGGGAGAATCCTCCTGAAAACATCTGATGCTTCAGAGTCTTTTTGCATGATGTTGCTCGCTCCACATTACATAATTGTGAATTCTCTCCTACTTTTATGACCCTGTAAAAGTCAAAGAAATGAGGGAAAAAAATCGGATTTTATCCCAAAGGTTAGTTTTGGGGCCTGCCTCTGCGATAACGGCGGCACTGCAACCAAACTACAGTGCCCCTCTTTTCAAACGCTGCTCTCAGTCTGCGAGAGAGGAGCACTGTCAGCATATATGTCAGCATGAATTTATACATTTAGAGGTCAGATGACTATAAAGCATGGAGGGAGAGAGAAAACAAACTGACTGTGTGTTTGCCAGTAAAACTAAAGGGCACAGAGGTAATATTGAGGACAGTGATATGGTTCCCTCTGCCTCTGTGGGCCTCCAAGGAGCACGACAATCAGGTAAAAAAATCGCATTCACTAGCAGAGCACGTTCACAATGCAGACTTTATTTGGAAACATCACATATTAACCATGCAACGACGACTTACCATTAGCTATGAGAATGTTAAAAGACAGTAGATTTTTCTGCAACATGTCTTCAACATAAATAAAAGGTGCTCTAGTACCGAATATCCTTTGAAATATAATGCTCCACACGAGGTGTAAATAAACAATTAAAGGTCATTTTACCAGTTGTCACTTTACTTTATTATTCCTGCTACCACCTTATTCACCCATATCAAATATGGGAACGTAAGGATGATGTGTGGTACTGTGACTTTTTTTTTTAATTGTATTTTTATTTGTTTGTATTTTTTTTATTCTATTTTACTGCATTTATTTATAGTTTGGTAGGAGGTCCCCTGCAAACAGCATCTCTTCAAAGTTAAACTCTGTACAGCAGCAGTCATAATGTTGCTTTTATGGTCAAACAATCAGTCACAAAATAGAAAGGGTGGGACAAATATTTATAAAGAAGTGGGCAAAAATGTTGGAGGAGAGTTTGATCACGGCAGTGTCTGATCACCTTTATTGTTTCAGCACAAAAAGCTGCCAAAACCAAAGTTTCTGGTGAGCTGCAAAACATATTTGTAGTTGCTTTATGAAATGTGATGATTTCTGCTTTCTTTCTTTCTCTCTCTCTCTCTCTCTCTCTCTCTCTCTCTCTCTCTCTCTCCCGTTTAGCTCGTAGGAAGCGAGGATGTAGTGAACTTGACTTGTTTTTCTAACATGGAAAACCTGCCAGAGAATAAAAGCCTGTTTACCTGCGAGGTCGACCCAAAGCCAGGCCTGTGAACGTTTCATCATTTCTTACAAAACAACCAACATTCAAAATCCAATTGATTTGTTGTCTCAAAAATTCATGCTGTCATGTTTTTTTTTTTTTTTTTTTTTTTTTTTTTTTGTCATGCAAGCACATCCTCTGTATGTGCAGCCCATTACAGTACACATAATTCACTCAGTTGTATAAGTTTGTTTGGGTTTTATTCAAGTACTCTTTTTTTTTTTTTTTTTTTTTGCTGTGAATCAGTTTTTATAAGGCCATGATTCATCTCATCTCATAGTTGGCTGGCTTGGCTCAAGCCGTAAAACTTTTATGTTTTGATGATTGTGAATTCTTATGGGAGGAACACCTGGGGCTTCGTGCTTCCAGATCTGAGCGGGACCTAAGTGCATTTTATACCTCAGTGAAAACAGCGTCTCTGCACGTCAACAAACGCTATTTTACAAGTATTTGGGGTCGAAAAAAAAAAGGAAGTCTACGTAGATGTCATGTAGCTACTCAAGAATCTCAACTTGGCATAGCGGCTCCACCGGGTCATGCACTCTGATTGGTTGATCGCTGGCATACAGGAATATTTAACTAGATGCACATCAATCCAGACGTATAAAAGCAGCAGTGTAAGTCCTGCTTCATTGTTCGCATCCATGCATTACATTACCTTTATATTACAGTCAACTATAAAATGCACTATCACTGTACCAAGTGAATGCTCTACTCTTCTCAGTGATAAAATCTTTTGAGCTCTCATATTCAGACCAGATCTAGAGACTCTCCCTGGCATATGCTTAAGTAATTGTGCACTGTATCTTTCTCACGGTATGCGATTGTTTCATTCCCCCCCGCAGTGAAGCTCGAGCAACATCCTAATAAATGTTTAATCCGGTAGGGCTGTCTGAAGTCTTCACCACGCCTGTCCTCGTCCCCGGGTGTCATGCACATCGCATAAGAGGCTTTGATATATCAGGAGCAGTCAGACAGTCCTGCAGTCACAGCAGCTGAAGGCTCCGACATGACAGGCCGTGTCGAGAGCCGTAATCCCAGTTTCCACTTGTACCGATCCATCATGCCGTAATGATCCATAATGTCATAATCTTACTCCCTTTACCCTTCTCTCTCTCTCTGTCCCTCTCTCTCTCTCTCACACACACACTTCTTTTTCACACACAGACGTTTTCAAAGGTTGCGTCTCATCATCTGAGCCTCTCGCCCCGCGCAGCCCTGAGGATACACAGCTCATTGAAGCTAACTGTTAAATCATATATCACTACATAGATCACCATCAGAAATAACATGATTGTGTTGATGTCGGTATAAATAATGGACCGGGCCGCGCTTTGTTGAATTATGCCATCGATCTATGTGGTGTCAAATTGGAAAAGTTCTCGCCTTGAGCCATGATCGTCAGTCGATACAGAATTCCACGAATGAAGATACGGCAGCCGCACTTTGCCTTTCTGATGCGTGCCGTCGCTTTTATCTCAAACTTATTCAGTTACTTATTTATTGCCAAGTCTCCGACACCCTGTTGAAACAGACCAGGCTTGTTTCTTTTGATCAATAAAACAAAATACGTATTGAAAAGGGAGGACTTGGCTGTTGACGATTCCTCCCGCTTCCCCATTCTTGTTTTCCTTCGCTATCTGGAATTCTGTGTGAGCATATATTACCTAAGCCTCAAACTATCCGAGATGGGAATGAAGTAATATTCTTGTATGGAACATATGTGTGTCACACACACTGAAGAAATTAAAGCAATATTTCTCTTCTCTCAGCTTTGGGTTTGCCAGGCGGGGCACTCATCCTTCAATATTCAGGGGGCAGGGCACAGAAAGCTAACATTTTTCCTCCAAATGGATTAAAAAGAAAACTCCCTAAAGATGAAGATGGAGACAAAATACCTTTGTCAAAACACAACCAGAACACCTCGCCCTCAGCTTGCACCTCTCATGGATATTGTCCGGTCAAATAGAGTTATGGCTCTGTGGATAGCAGGGCCACCGAGGAGACAACTTGCTTGCTGTCAGTTCATATGAAGCCTTAAAACAATCAGCAATCAATCATTTGTGATGAGGATACAGAGGATAGCTCCAGGAAATGAATAAGGATAAGCATGGATACGAATGAGCCACAGACCTGTGGTTTTACACGCTGATTAAATTCATAAAACAGAAGCCATCAGCAGGATGTCTTGAAAACATTTTTAAAATATTAGCAAATTGAAACTATGGATTTCATCAGCATGGGCGGTTTAGACCATTAGCATAGCATGTGTCATATGAATGTTTCTTTGATGTTTATTTCTCAATCAACCCCTAAGTCCCATTGGGCTCGTATGTACAGTTGTACCTCAAATCCAAAACATGTTTTATGGAAACCCTGTTGGACCAAACACAAAAACCAACTCTCCACAGCACTTAAAATCCCATTTCTTTGCATATAGCTAATGTTTAAGACATTCCACACTGGTAGTGTGGTTGAAAACATCCTAAAGGAGCGCACAGGGTGAGAACAGAAGGGAAGATGTTAAATCTTATTTCTGGACTATAATTCAACTATGACACACAGGACAAAAAGAGGGAGACTAACCTCTTGAAAACAAGCCTCGTCTTGGCCACAAGAATGCAAGTGAACAGTGTGTTTTCAATTACATGAAACCAGCTCGACCATAGGCTGCTTCATTTAGCTGCCTGTCTTGGAGCCTACAATACACTCCTTCTCAATGAATCACAACGCTGTCATTTTAATGCCTGAACAATTTCGGAAACGTTGGTCCTCCGCTACTAATCGGCCCGGGCGAGGAGACTTGTCACAAGTTATGGATTATGCATATTCACACAAAAATAGGCTCGCTCTCCTGCAAGCAAGACAGACACTGTTTTTTGTGGGTTTCCACCAAAGAAAACGCTACACTAACAGTTATGAAATCTGCATTACAATGTTGTTGTATACTGTGGTGGAAAAGCAGTGAATAATGTCAGTGAGCAAGGTCCATGGTAAATAGATATGATATTTCAGAGGTGTTTGCCTACCTGCATCGTCTCCAGAGAAAAGGCTGCAGCAGAACTGTAGGTTGCCCCCCTCCCTTTTTTTTTTTTTTTTTTTTGGTTTACATAACTTCCATACCTGCAATAGCACAGCGGGGAGCAGAAAACAAATGACAATGTCTCTACATAACCATGGGGATGGAGCTTGGGTGGTTTCTGCTTAGTGACAAAAATTGGATTCTTAAAGTTCCCTGGATTGCGGTTTACCAAGCCTCCCAAAAGACACATCACCCCAGCAAAACCTTTCCCAGGCTCTCTGTGTGCCAGATACAGATTTGCTTAATTATTTCCCATATGAAGGGACCAGTGAGCACAATGTGTTTTTATGCTGATCCACTGAGCGCTGGTTTTTCAAGTTGCACCCCTGCGCCCTCAGGTTTTTCAGAGCCTGTAATTTCCCCAGGGTCTCTTGAACATGGTTGTCAGTTTGACTCTGGCTCATAGTTGGGAAAGTGGCCACCTTCTCCTAGGCGGACATCTCATACCCGCTGCTTTGGCTTGGAGGCCAGCTCCCAGTTCTCAGTCCAGCTTCCTGCTCACCATGAAGGGCCCAGCTTGGTGTTGAGATGGGAATAGAGGATGGAGGGGGGGGGCAGAGAGGGGAGGGAGAGGAAAGAAGAAGAAGGGAGAGGAGGAGGGGGGGGGGGCATTTGAAGGGATATTTCCTTTCACGTCTTCCGCTCCGCTCATTTTCTCCTCATTATCAGGATGTGTGGTGCCAGACCCCCAGCTTGTCTGATCCAGCCGAGGTGAGAGACGAGATACAAAGTGCTGACAAAAAAACTGAAAGTGGCAGTTGATCACTTTACGGCGGGGGAAAATGCCAGCTCCCGCACTGAGGTCTGCTTCTGATTAATTCCAAGGCTGTCCCAACAGGAGGTGTTAAAGAAAGAACACTGGTCCCCTTTCTTATTACAAAAAAAACAAACAAGTTATTTATTCATTTACTCACCCCCCTTCCCCCTGCCTTCCTCCAGAATAATCCCCACTTCTTCATCAGCAGCTTATCCCTCTTCACATCTCAGCATGTGTTGCTTTACCCCCTCGACTTCAGCTGCTCCACCAGAATTCACAGAGACCCACAAAGTGCCTCTGTACCTCCACTCCCACACCGTCGAGACAGCCTTGGAGTGAGATAAAGGTTTGTCTGATGTATAATTTACAGTGCCTACTGCAGCTATACATCCAGCAGCGGGCCACTACCCGCTCAACCAGGCCACAACCTGTGCTGGCAGCCTGTGATGAGTTGTCAGGCTGCAGCCAGCACTTTTATATACTGCCAAAAAAAAAAGGGGGTCCAGCGGAGAATAATGTGTTCTATAGGCAAAAGCCAGTCTGCAGGACTGCTGGGAGATTGAGTGGTTTTTCTGCCTCGGGGATCCACAGCACAGTGGGACGGAGAAGGCTTCAATGCACACAGAGAGACATTCCAGAGGTGCACACACATTACTACGGAAACCATCGATCTCTCTTCCCCCAGGTTTCATCTCTCTAAACATGACCTGCGAATGCTTTGATTGCCCTCTGATGTATGAGAGCTCAAACTCCCTCGCACCAAATTGCTGTTGCATGTTGGGTTATTTTTTGGGGAAACTCCAAATGACTTGTGTGACTCTTGTTGGGGTGTAAATCAAAACTATTAAAGCTACAACGAAACAGCACTTTGAGAACCTCTTGCTTCCTGAATGTGATGTATTTCCCATTGAAATTGTTGGGGTGGGATGTGATGCAAAAAGGTGTAAACCAAGGGGAATTCGATTAGGGAGAGAAAGATTGTATTATTTGAAGGAAGCGGTGAGACTGTTCAAAAATATAATGTTTTTATCATAATTCTATTAGTTTACATACTCACACCTACTGGTTCAGCATGGTGCTGCTATTGAACATACACTATTTTCCTGAATGTACAAGTATGACATAAAAAAAAATATACAAAAGAATTTTTTTTTTAATATTTAGTATTGAGTAGATGAATATTTAACTAGTTCAAAAAGGTCATTTTTTCACTTCATTGTGAAGTGAGATGAATGGAAAACAGATGATGAATGGAAAACAGTAGCGGCTCTGCGGTGTTTAGGAAGTACATAAAGGCTATGAAATTACCTAAACAGGCGGCGGACAACGCCTCTGCAAATGGATCCACTGCGCACATTTCCTCCCTCCCGTTTTGCTTTCAAGATAGAACTTGCGGTTCACTGCTCTGCATCAAAACAGATTATACATTAAATCAGAAGCGACTCCAGGAAAACAACAGAAAACCTGCTGACAGGCCCTGTATACACAAGTAAAGGCTTCATTGATCCAGTCCCATTTACTGTACACTTTGAGGGCTTTGAAATGAGCTCTCCCTTCTGGGCGACGTTAATGAGGTTTACCAGTTTCTGCTACCCAAAGGTATTGCGGTCTCCCGTAGATCCGGGAGTCTCTCTAATTCTCATGAAAATGCGATCATTAAATTCTTATAAGGCGCGTGATGGATAGAGAAATGGTGTCTGGGGTAGATGCCATCAACCACAAGACAACAAATATCCCTCTGTTGCTGTGCACATTAGCCCGTGAGATGTTGATATATGACCGTTTTAGAGGAAAGCCTCTGCTGAATGCTGAGATGCCCATTCACGTTGATCGTAATCAGTGATATTTCTGTAGCCCGGCCAGCAGTCGCTCTCGTTTCCCTTTCGCCATAAGTCAATGTCATCCACGTCGGCCATTTCTGCCCGAGTATACGAATGCAGGTGGAGAAAATCGCAATGAGGGGGTTACACACGAAACAGCATAAGCAGAACAACTTTGAGATGGTGATATGTTGTGAGAGGTGCGGTGACTGGACAGCGAGGAGGGGAGGGGGAAACTTGAGAGTGCTCTTATTATGCTGCCTTGACCCGTAGGATCAGGGACAGGAAGGAAGCCGGACACAGCGCCAACATGGAACAGAGGCATTTTTTTTTTTCCTCAAACCCACCACAAATAACGAGATTCATTGTCTTTAGCAGGAATGAAAGGGACGAAACTGTTATCTCTTGATGCTTTATTATAAAAACTCAAAGTTTCTGTATACATTATAAAAACACACGGTTTCTCTTCAGGTTATTTGAGACATCCATGCAAGAGTTGCACAGCCGTAGCCCCTCCCATGTAACATGGTGAAGGAAAAGGTCACTCTCCCATCAGCTCTCAAAATGTGGGAAATATCTACAGGGTAAATGTAATTTTGGTATGATTCTACAGTAAATAGGCTTATTAACCTCTGGGTGGTTACATTTAATAATACAATTAGAGCAAAAAAGCATCACAGCTGGCTCCACCTTTACTTTTACTTCTAATGCTTTCTAGTACAAAACACTGGAGTCATGCAGTCTCCCCTGCTGTTATAATCTCCCAAATAAAGCTGTGGGTAGAATATTAACATTCTGGTTGTCCTACTATTAGGTGTTCACTATCTACATAATAGTAAAAGCAAACACATGTGATCTGGTTCATGCCACAGGGTAGCATTACCATCAAATAGCAATCCCATGAGGTAATGCGCGTTTGAAAAGTCAGTGTCTAAATGTGTCAGATATTCAGTACGCCTTTTGCGAGGAGATGTGAACTCACTATTCCTTGAATTTGAATGCTTTTCTTATCATTGCATGTTCACATACAACAAAATGTGCTGGCTCTCATAAAAGAAAACTGTTTCCATACCCACACATTAAACTAAATATGATAAGTAAGGTGCTGTAAAAAGGATAAGATAAAGTACATATGCAGTTATTGTGCATAAGACAGTGATAGTGCAATTTAAAATTGTTGTTGTTGTTGTGTGTTTGTGGCATTTCACGGCCCTGTAGCGTCTTCCACAGGGCAGCAGTGTGAACAGATGGTGGAAGTGGTGAGTGCTGTCTCTCTGCTGTGGCAGTGAGACTGCACTGGGGGTGTCCAGTAATTTTTCGTGCTGTGTTGACCCCCCTCTGGAGAGCTGCCCTGTCTGCCGCGGGACAGCTCCCACACCAGGCCGTGATGGAGGACAAGATGCTCTCTGCTGAGCAGTGGCAGAGAGACTCCAGCAATGCAAGAGAGGCTGCTCCTGAAGAAATAGAGTCTCTGTTGGGCCTTGTTCACCACAGCGGTGGAGGTTACAGTCCACTGTAATGATGTGGGTTCCCAGGACTTTAAAACTGGGGACCCTCTCCACCTCCTCCTCTCCTATTCTGAGAAGGTAGGTGCCCCTCCTGTCACCGTCTGAAGTCAATGAGGAGCTCCTTTAGCTGTTTTAATGATGGGTTGGTGTTTCTTCATAATGAGGCAGTAGGGTGGGGTTAGACACAATGACAGGTGATCTGATTGTCTGAGATGTGGCAGGGGAAGGGCTCTGTAAGCTTTAGGGATGTTAGAATAAACACAGTCCAAACCTTGGAAGGACAGTCTACAGATTGATATGATTAAAGTCACCAGCTACTATGAAAACCCCTGGATATGCATTCTTTTGTTTGTTTACATTGGGTTATATATGGCCAAGTGCTGTGCTGGCATTAGGATCTGGTGGAATATCGCCTCCATGGCCGTAACCAGAACAGCAGAGAGCTCGCAGGCAGATAGGCGGGCCTGCGCTTAACTGCTCATTGATCACTGTGGTGTTGGGGGATTGGGCTTGATGACATTTGAATCCATTTAAAAAAAAAACAGAGCTGTTATTTCCAGAGGCCGTTCCTGTGGTTTCAGAGCGTCTTGAACACTTGGTCCTTGGGTGACAGACTGTAGCCACCGTTGGTCAGCGCTGTGTGTGTGTATAATTTGCTGCTACATTCCCGCATCGCTGCCATGAATGACCTTATCGCCATCATCTCCCGTCATCATCTGCCAAACCAGTCTCTATTCATTTCACGTTATTATAAAGTTTTAGAAAAGGGACAGCCTCTGCCAGCAGCCAGTTATCCTTGTGTGCTTTTGGTTGAAATGAGTCAGTATTTTCTCTTTTCAATAGAGACTACGGTTTTCTGAGACCAGCTGAATTTCTGCATGAAAGAATCCAATTCAAAATCTTTGTTGTATGTCTTTGCAAGACCTTTGCTGTGACATTCGTTGCCACTTTTGTAACATTTTTCTTCAATAAATCAATAAAGGTTACAGGAACAAACATAAAGCACTCTTATTATCATAAATCATCAACATTCACCATCCTAGTATCTTTATATACAGTGTTTTAACATCATTATTTCATGTATCTATCTGAAGGAAGTGTCACTCACACATATCCAATAACAGTAAATGCATGAGGACAGAAATATACAAAAAATTACAAATTGTGTAAGAATTTACAACAAAAAAAGAAATAAATAGACCGAAAAATGAATGTTTGGCCATAACTTAAGTTTTAGGATTACATCAGAGAATATTATATATTCCACCCACAATAATAAGTGAGACCACCTTCAGGGGGCGACAAAGAGCACTAAATCTGAGCTAAACAGTAAAATGAGCAACGGTAAGCGAGACTTTTTCAAAAAAAAAAGAAAAAAATCAGCTCACTAATTTTTTTTGCCATGATTCGTGAATAGACATCACTTCATAACATTTAGCCTCGCTGACCGCCCAGTGTTCAACTCTGTTTAGCAAAGCTCTCAGCACTGCCCCCGATGGCCAAAAGACTGTACTGCACTCTTTTGTTTTTTGTTTATTTTCTGTCCCACATCAGTCAGTGGCTATGAGTCGTCTTTCTCTCTCGATCGGCTTTGATTACATGTTCCTCTGTGGTTTGAGTAACATTATAACCACAGTTTTATGAGACCTTTTGAAAATCCCTTTGATAAAGTCCAAACTGACTGGTAGTCAAGTTGAATATAAGGCTGTTTTGCGTGAGATACAAGGTTTTCTGTTGACAGCGGTTACGTTTAGTTATGCCTCTGAATCCTGCTTATGTCATCAGTTACATAAAAAAAAGATTCAACACTGCCATACATCCCCAGTGTAATAGTATGTCAACATTATCAACAAATGATCCTCTTATTATGCATGTATTGCATAATATTTGGGGCATAGTATCTAGAAGGTTTCATATAGTTATTTACGATGCCGTTTTAATGCCTTCCGCTGCGCATACATCCACAGTTCATGAATAAGGATTAGCCCGTGTCAAACCAGTAGAAAGCTAAACAAGTTTATGGACAAAAGCCGGGGAAAGAATCCATGAGGAACAACATTACATGTGTGCTGTGCTCATTTATGATACTATGCAAAGAGCCTGGAGCTTAGCACTAGGCTTTACACATACTTAAAATGCAGCCAATGATTTACAGTAGAGAGTCACTGCATGCGAACGGCTCGGAAACATCCCATTGGCTTATGAATTCAAACTCTTTTTTATTGCCCAGAGTTGTGAATAAATGAATGTAAACTGGTCGCACCACCCACGAGACCAGACATCCAAGTCATTAAAAGTCTGATGAAGCTCTGCTGGAAGGAGGGAGGGGGAGAGAAGAAAAGAGAGGAAGGGAGAGAGAGAGAGAGAGATCAAGAAGCGGGGACAGGGAGGGTTGGAGGAAAGAAGGAGAGACGAGGGTGAACGAGGGAGGATGCAGGCTGGAGACAGAAAACACTTAGTATAATTAAGAGTAATGCGCTTTGGGCGAGACTCATCCTGTTTAGGGAGGACTAGTGCGGAGGGGTTTGGCACAGCAGGACAGGATTACGCCAGAGTCTCACAACAAATGAAGCACGGTTTGATCTAATAAAGAGTTCGATACCCGCAGCGCCGATCGTGTTTGGCCACATGCGGAGGGACGACAGTGTCACCAGCTGCTGTGGAGGACGGCAGCTGGAGGACAAAACACCTCCGACTCTCTGACTTTCAGCTGAACTCTGTGAGGCAGGGGAACGTGCAAATCTGCAGGCTTGAATCTTAAGAAGGCCTCTCATAACCAGTGGCTCTTCCTCTCCTTTTAATTGCTAAAACCACATTTATGTGTGGGCAAATCACAGATTTCTGCATTTCAGGTGGATGGCAGGTGAAGTGAAGTGATACTATTGTTGAATTAGGCTACCTTCGCTGTATCTGATCACTTCAAAACAGTTAAATCAGCGCCAACCCTCTGCTTTTCCCTCTATATTCAAGAGAAAAGAAACTATATTAGTTTAACTTTTTTTGTGTTTCTCCTAAAGTTTCACTTGTAGACTATCAGGAAAAGAGAGAGAGAAAGCGATGACATGGTTCAAAGGTATCGAGCCAGATTCAAACCACCGATTTGCCCCTTAAGCCAAGTCGACCGCAGGATTGATATTGTGTTTATTTTTAATTGGCCTCATATGAACACTGTCCTCATCAAACATAGCCTGAGGCTGGGTAATCTAAGAATATAAGAAAGAGCATAAGAAGAACAAAAAACAAAAACAATACATGAAATAAAAAATGGGGAAAAAATATTATTTTTATTTGGTTAAACTTGGATTAACACTTCGAATTCCCAACGGATGCTAATTACTTTACTTTTATTGCGAGGGACGTTTGTTTTTATCTCTAAATTGAAAGCAAATTTTGTATGTTCACAGTCAGTCTGTGACTCAGCGTGTGTCTGCAAGAACTATGTGGATGATAAAATGAAATAACAATGGATGGACCAAAAAAAATACGTGTCGGCCTATCTAGTTTGTTTAAGATGGACTGGCCGCTGATCTCAGAGAATTCAGAGTTCAGCTTTTCTGTCTCCACAATGTGAATTTCATGCCTTATTTAGCAATATTTTTTCAGTGAATAATTATCTGAGAACCAAAACACAAGTGGGAGCGGCACTGTAAAAAAAACTCTTGCTCTCACTGATCATTAAATTGCTTGATCTAATAGGTTTATCTGGTCCATTTCAACCCATTTGCACGACAAGTCATTTCTGCTCGACATCGTTCTGTTGTTTGCAAAAGTTATTATCATTTATCTCAAGCAGAAAATGAATAAGTGCTGTATCACGCCAATGAATGAATGAGGCTTTCCAACATGGCACAGTTCCATGCATTATTTAATTCATTTTCTTTGTCTGCTTATTTCAATTCATGTATACAGAAGGCTGGAGCTTAATCCCAGTATGTAGGCTACTGGGCTGAAGGCACCCTGGTCCAGGTGTGGCCAAATTTCCAAAGCAGAGTGACATTTGGGTTTTTACTACTTCCTTTATGCACCTCAAGACACAAATTATACAGCACAGGGTGTTGCACAGGTATTGCATATAACCTACTTCCAACAGGCTGTACATTCCCCTCACGCTGACATACATTTAAATCACGCTCGTGTTTCAGTCACGTTCAAAGACGGTAAATGCGGCACACACTCGCAAAAGCACCGCCGAGGACTGACACATATTCCTGTGTGACGGATTTCTGTGTTTTCTCTCTTTTTTTAATCAAACGGAGGAAGAAGCGTCCCCGGGGCGTCTGAACGTTTCATGTTGAAGAGTCGCAATGCAAATAAAAGGTCTGAAATAATGAAATCACGGTCCGTGTTTGACATGTGGGAGATGTGGGATGAACCTAAACAATGTGGCTGCTGCGACACAGCGCCGCTCGCATTGATTTATGGGATAACTGCTCTGCCTAATGCATGTCCGTGTACACAAACACACAGACACCACACAGTCAGACAAACATATGTACTCATGTAAGAATGCATGTGTACAATACGTTCACACACACACACACACACGCAGTCATTAGCTGCTGGCAGACAGTCTGTAGAGAGCAAACAGCTGCTGTGACATATCACCTTTCAATACCACACCAAAGGCCTGGCTCTGCGGGCGCGCTAATGTCCATGTAGATACAGTCGAAACGGAAATGTCAGGGTTCCCCACAGAATGTTAATTGATCTGCCCAAACAAAGAGCCCGGACAGCCAGAACAACACACAGGAATCGGTTAACGATACATTTAGTCGGTGTCTCTGTCCTCACACACCACCCAAAGCTCACAACAGAGATTGAATTAATCACTAGTAACTGTATTTTTACACAGGCATCAGTTTTCCAGGTTGTGTTAGAGCAGAAAGATACAGAAAAGCAGCACAGCATTCTTAATAGCATGTAATGTAAACATTTTTTTCTGCTTTTTAGACATTGAACTTAACAATTAAGTATCACAAATGCTCTACCAATTGGGCATGGTTAATACACAATACACAGATGTACTGAAAAATATGATAATAGACAAAACCTTGAGATAATGAGTGATAATCCTGTTTTATTTATTTGTTGTTGTTTTTTTTTTTTTAAATTGATTTATCGTTGTCTTTTATTATACCCGCACTAGATGCCTGCGGTACAAGCATCTGTTGCTCATATTGCAAAAGGCAGAGTCAGCACAACAAAGTGCGCTATAAAAACAAAGAGACAATAACACAACAAAGACCGGGGGATCATTCTCGGTGGACCGGTGATTTTATTTCTGGCAACCGCCGCCCTTCCACATGTATAACCTGCATTATTTGAAGTGTATGTTCTCAGCGATTGCACAACCACCGCGAGTAGGCTGCGCGACCTCTGCTCTATTAAACTATAATCTTTCAGTGCGGTTAATTTGAAACCATCAGCCATTTGGAAACTTGGAGCCTGCTGCATCTGAGGGGTCCTGTCATCCCAGCGCAGAATGAAGATGCAGTAGCCTGTTGGAGCTGCTCTGGTTTGCTGCCACAGACACAGTTCACATTACATCCATTCAGGCTCAGTGCCTTGTGAAAATATCTATAATGTGCGGTGGACGCTGCGTGATAAATTGCTTTGGATGTCTTTCCCAAGGAGTCAGCGCGGTTGCGTGTGCCTTGATCCACTTCTTCCCATAACAAAGGTAGAGGAAGCCGAAGTTAAAGATCCTGTTTTCATGAGTAGCCTGTTGCTCATATCCTTGTTTTTCACCTTGACTAAGCATTAGTCACATTTCGGCCCCTGAGTTGCTGCATCCATTGGCATATTTACTGTACATGTAATGTCTATTATTGCTTATAATACAGTGTTTTCCCTTTACATGCACTCTGTAATTTTGTTTTGTTTTGGTTTGGTTTTTGTGTGTGTTGCTTGCTCTCTCATCTATTCCCTTGCATCCTTACTTATGTACAGTATTTATGATTGAATACACATGTGTAAGAGAAGTGATGACTGAGCTAGACTCAGAGTAAATGAGTCAGGGTTAAAGAGCACAAATTTGCTTCCAAATACTACGAGATTAGACAGATTACTCAAGACAGTAATTTTCAGTAAGTACAGGGAAGAAGCAAATACCTGCCCACTCACTTAACAACACTCTCCCTTAAGTCTGCGACACAGTTTGAGGTTTGACCGCAGAGGGAGCGACCTACCCAGCGTTCCCGTACAGACAAAAGTTGTTTTGATTAAAACTGTATCGCATGTGACTGAGGAATTATCCCTGAGACTGCACAAATCTCATTCCAGTAAAACAATGCGCCTTGCCATGAGGCTGGTTTAGTCATCCAAATCTAACATTTGCATCATTACCAATTTACTGAGATCTTGAAGAGCTTAGCTGTGGTCGTAGATTTCGAGGTCCTCGTGCGGTTTTTAATAGAATCTGCTTTTTCTGCTGATGTAGCGAATTTGAAGTCGTGTTTATTTGTGTAGCTGTTTATCACAAATATCACTCACGAGGCTTTACACATTCAATATCATGCACTCCATCTACTACTTAGAGCATGCAGATCGCTGTAAGATGTGCTGATACCTTATCTTACTGATTGATTAACTGATTTTATCTGACAAATTAAAAATGCCGTACAATAAAATCAGTCAGGATATTGCAGTCAAGTCACATGACTTGTTTTTCCATTGCAGTCGCTGAAATTCACGGCTAGGCGCAGGCAAGAACTGGTGACAGCAAGACTCTGCACCCGAGAGGTCATATTTTACTTGTCATGAGCAGACTGCAACCTCTCACAAAAGCAAATCTGCCTTCAGCTACTACCTCTCACATCAACAAATAAACTCATTTTAACCCTATAAAGCCTGAACTATGAAAGAATTGGCAGAACATTCCAATTTTTTTAAACTGAACCCTTTATTTAGTCCTATAACAAAATATATATATAAAAAAAAATTTAAAAAATATGTTATTACACAACCTTTCTGGTGTATGATATATGATATGTACTTGAAGTGCCAATGGTTTGGTCCAGGGTGAACAGGGGAAGTGTTCAAAGGTATACAACAGTATTTTGGTCAAGTATTGATTAAACTGAAAACGAAAAACGGAACTGAAAATGTGTATCATATATGATACAAATGACTTTATAGGGTTAAGTCACGATAGCATCTGAATACACTACTTCTTCGTGCGATAACAGCTTCAGATTTAACATTTTGCACTTTGTTTTGTGAAATGCCGTCCAGCAGGTTGTCCGTAATAATCCTATGAGTTATTATCTACCTCTGTGTGTCACACTGCAGCCCAAACAGGAAACCCACACGCAGGGGCATGAAACATGAGAGCAGCAGTAACCTCATTACTTTTACTGCATTAGACGGGGGATCCCTGCGTTTAGCACTGCCTGGACCTATGATTTCATTACAGATCCTTGATTCAATTCTAACAACTCAAATGACTTCAGGTCAATAACTCAATGACAGCGCCGCAGGCATGACCATCAATCACCGACAAGTATCCTTCATCTCATCTCCCCCCCAGTACGCTCCGTCCCACTCGCTTTGTCTCGCTGGCACACTCCGAGCCTCTTTTCCCCCTTTTGAACTGCGTTGGCTTGATACATACCACGGACTCCAGCCCCCAAGCATCCGTGCCAAGCGCACAGCTGTGAAAACAATCATTTCACATCTACTTACCGATCCTACAGGCCTCAGATCGGTTCGAATTTGGGGTCCGAGCTTGTACCTGCGTGTGCGTGGGAGAAGGTGCGTTTGTGAGGTTGTGTGCAGTGTGTGTATGTGTTTGCGTGGACAAATGGCCCTGCTGAGGACAAAGGCCATCAGAAGGTCACGATAACCTCCTCTTTTGCAAACCCACGATTGTACCTGTCACACACACACACACAGTAGAGGAAGACATAAAGGAAAAAGGCGGAGGGGAAGTGATGAGCGGGGCGGAAGAGAGCGCTCAGGTCAAGGGGACTACAGGGAAAAGATAGACCGAAGGACGCATTAAATAAAAGCTAAAGGGGCTTAATATAATCTTGGTCCGTCTTGTAAAAGAGTTCATATGGAAAGTCAATAGCCTTAATTGTAACTTCAATAAAATCTAGGCCCATTAGGATATTGACTACGAAAACAATTTGATTTAAAGGACATAACACAGTGTGATGAGTTCATATTGACATTACATAGGAGTGTGTCTGTGTGTGTGTGTGTGTGTGTGCGTGTGTGTGTGTGTGTTTCAGTAAATTCATGTGCGAATTTTGCGCTCTGTGTGTACAATCCTGTGTGCACAGATTCATAAACCGCACGCTTGAATTACAAATCCGTAGCCTCAGATCAAATTGATTTAAACTGCACCTCTTCTGTTCATGTTGCACGTAACGGTCATTTTAGAGATTACAAATCCAGATTACATTCTACAAATCAAGAGCAGTGCCATTTACAAATCTGAGGGTACAGATTAGTAACTCCAGAGTATAGTTTATGAATCTGTGCGTACAAATTTGTCAATTGAGGGTACACATTTGCAGATGGATTTTGTTCTACCCTGTGACTCCACAGAGCCTCTGTGTCTTTCAAGATTCAAGATGCTTTATTGTCAGTTCTGCAGTTATGTGCCAGACATTCAGAGAATCGAAAAAACGTTTCACTCCGACCTTACCCACGGTGCAGACGGTGCAAAAGATTAGATATAAAAACAATCAAATAGTGCCAAAAATGCTTTAAAAGCAATCCTAAAAGCAATATCAAAACAATAAGATAGTGAAAAAATGCAACAAAAACACAAAAACAAAACAGCAGCTTTCATACCACAGTGATTAAGTATGTGTGTTAGTGTGCACACGTACACACACAAGTTTCCATGTGTGTGTACGTGTGCACTGGAGTTTCCAGTGTTTGCACCTGTCTGCTTGCTATTCCTCCTGCTGTTTCATACTATGTTGTTGCACGGCTATTTTAAGATGAAACCGATTAAAAGAATGATTAATTCACACTTGGCCGTGAGGGCTGGGATGCCAACACACATCCCCTGCTGCCAGCAGGACACTCAGTCATAACCGAGGTAATGACCTTGAGTCTTGACAGCCTGTAACACGGTTCTCAGGTCACTCGCACAGATGATTGAACCATTGCTACAGCTTAACTGGGAAAAGGAAGTGGAGCCAAACTTGTTTTGACAATGCTGCTGCTCTCATCCCTCAGTCTGTCCCCCTGATCCGCGAGGAAGTCAGCTGACAATAGATATGTCAAGGTGGAAGCAGATGAAAGGAAGCAGTAAAAGCACAGGGGGCAAAAGAGGAGGAAGAAGGATATGTGAAGAAGGGAGTAAAGGACCATGGATTTCGCTAAATGAATGTGGCGGGTCTGGCTGAGGACTTTAATCAAACGCTGCTGTGTGCGCAGACACACACAGCACATTCAAACTTAAGTGTACACACACACACACACACACACACATGCGCCCACACAAAGTCAAACAGAGCCACGCAGAACTGAATGTGAGGGGTGAGAGTCACGTTCAGGGCCTTTGGCACGGCAGACAGCTCATCTGTTGTCCTCAGAGATAGGAGGAGGATTCAGGCAGGATGGGTGCAGGATGTGAGGCAGACTGTGTCTGTCTGTCTGGCTGAGCATTCAAGATTGAAATCTTTTGGATAACTGTCTTGAATGAAATGACGTGCAATAAGGCGTCTTTTTGTGTAAACACATTTACATTCTAGGCTTTTTTTTTTTTTCTTTTTGAATGATTTTTTTTCTGAATTCCCAGAAATAGAGATGAGACGAACCGGGATAATGTACATGTGGCAAGCAAAGGAAACTTATTGCTCCTCTTAAATGCCAATGTATTTGTGCATGCAACAAAATAATTTCTACTTCTGGGAAATGAAGAAAATTACTTGAGTACTCTACTGTGGATGCTAGAGCTGCGGCCATATGCTATGTATCTCGATACAAAGATATATTTAGCCTGTTTCCACGAGTAGTTTTTCAATGTTGCCGCACAATCTGTCTCGGTTTCTCATATAAACCCAAGAGAAAAACAACACACCACTTATATTTATCCTCATAGGTCTAACGCTGTGCTGTTGCTGTTTTGAAACCCTGATAGGACTGGTTATTTGTTGCAACTTAAATCCAGAATGGAAAAAAACAGGTCATTTGTCAAAGTAATTGTGCTCCGTGCAGAATCCAAAGCACATTCCCACAATGCTATTTTTGGTTGTGATTTGGACGCAGTCTGTCCCAGAAAGTCACGTTTCTGCTGGAGTCTGTGGGGATTTTTTAAGTTCTTCACGCGGCTAATTACAGTCAGCGTTATGCTGTCTATGAGCAACAGATGGACAATGGGTTTGATGGTCATACTCGGTGATGTGTCACTGCGCCAGCAAAAGATCTGGTCAGCGAGCGTGTCCCAAAAGTCCGAAATGACACGGAGTCAGTTGCATTTTGCAAACAGGGGGGTGACAGAGGGGATCATAAACTGGGTTTGGCCTGAGGACAGCAGCATACAGCGCTGTGCAGTGATGACAGATGGTCTGTGAAGAAGCTGGGAAGTCTGCAGTACCAGGCTGTGAGGTGCCAACTGCCCATGGTGTGTAAACGCTGCATATCTCCTAGCTGCAGGAGAGGATATGCTGACATGCAGATATGCAGTTTATATAGTTTGCCAGGGCTGCCTCTTCCCTGTGTGTACACAAGAGATTTTCAAAGTTCAGAGGTTTTTTTGGGTTACGTGGCATTTTACCATAGATCATGCTGCCGCATACAGCGGTCACAAAGTCTGCAGAATTGCATTAAATATTGTTTTGTGTTGATATCACATTCTCAGAGAGTTTGAAGGCTTAACATTTAGGGTGAGGTTGAAAATAGAAGAAAAAAATTACTAATCCCACGCACAGATGAGAAGTTAATTTAGTGAAATGCTACCATCTAGTGGATATTTAACGCTATTGCAAACATGACTACTGATTTTGAGGGGTCATGAGATATATCTGTATACTGTATATCCATATCTATATCTATATCTGTATCTAAATATATAGATAGATAGATCACATACAATTCATGAGAGCACAACTTGTCCTTTTTATTTGTAGACATGCAGAGTCAAGTTGATAATTACTCATCCTCCAAATTTACTGAAATTCAGAGGTTTCTACTGACCGATTTGGTTTGACACAAAGCTAAATATAGTAAAGAAAATAGCCACACACCGTCATTATGCTTCCTTTCCAACTAAATTAAACTCCACAGCTGATTTTGCCGGCTTTTACAGTAAGTTGTACAGTACATAATTTTAACAATTATCCAAAAACCATGCGTATTTTTAGTCAAACCCACGTTCTGCGGAGGTCATTTTTCCCCAGTGTGTTGGGAGTTTGCTTCACTTTCCCGCTGCCCTGAACGCCATGTGATCTGGTGGAGGACTTCACTGGATTTCAAGATTTATGTGTTACACAGTCTTGATCCTCGGCCAACAATATCTACAGTGTGAAAAGTCTTAGGCGTTTTATTTGTGTTCTTACTCAGGCACAGACTTTTCATTTATTTCCTCCAGAATACTGGATCTGACAGCCCAGGATTACAGACATTTTTCTCTCAAAACATGACCAGATCTATTGGTTTTCGTAGATTGCCACCTTCAGGCAGATCACTAAACATGTTCAGTGACCCGAGAGGCACATTAAGTGCAGCAGGAAGCATTCATTATGATTCATCATCTGAGCTATCTGAAAGGATGTGGACAAGGGGTATCTATCCAGGTAGCATGCCAATGTTATTATTATTATTATTATTATTATTTTTTTAATGCAATACATCATGATAAGCAGAGTCACAGAGGTCAGAAGTGTAGAAATGAAATGCTGCTGGAGCTGATATGAAGTTCTTCACCGGATGTGATAGTCAGAGCCATGTGGACCCTTTTCCGGTTCTGTTGTGTAACAGCTTCTGTCAGTCCACAGGCATGTCCTGTCCCCTTCATGTTCAGTTCTGATTCTCTTCAGCATTGCCAGGCTTCTTGTCGGCTTCTGACAAGGCTTCTCGAGATGGAGATAAAATTTGACAATGTGCAGCAGAAGGAATTTTAACCACTCAAGCACTATAGGCGGAAAAAAAATACTTATGGCACCTCATTATATATCAGCCCTCCCTGTTTAAGAGAAGTGACCCACGACTGCTGCCCCTGGGATACCGCCCATCTCATTTAACATAATCAAAAAGGCAAAGCTAATCCCAGCTTAGTGCTCTGTCCACCTCTGAAACGAGTAGCAATCCAAGAAGGAAAATTAATTGGGGTGCAGCCTAGAATAACATTTTCTTTTAATTTGCCCATTGAAAGAATAATATGTTTGCATAACTTGTGTGTTAAATTCTTGGAGGTTCGACAGTGGCCGCAGTCCGCCTGCCAACGTCAGCACAGCCTGCGTCTGCATTCCTCTACAGCAGAACGACTGCCACATCTTAGTCTTGAAACACATCTGAAAATACCAGAGTTATAGGAGAAAAGATTTAGAAATTTAATTGTATTCACTATGTTTTTTTTCCTTTAATACATGCCCAAATGGAATAAATTAATGTTAGAATAATGTTGAAATAAATGTGATATATAAAAGTTATTTTATATGGATGCACTACTGTTAACTGTTCTTTGGCCTTTTGCAGGAGCTGGACTCTGCCAACCAGTGAACAGAGCCTGTCTTTGTGGTTTCTGCATATGTTTTCTCTACAGAGCTTTGGCCGTGTGTGTTGCATAATTAGAAATAATCACTTAGCTGGGTTTTGTGTTCGGAGTGTGAACTTTCCACATTCGGCTGCCTAAAGAGCACAAACTAAGCCGGTCCCCAGTGGTCATCCTGGCACCGGCACATTCGCTCCGGCCCTCCGGGGGATACGGCTGCTGGTACAACCACAGCTAACTTTGCCTGTGGATACATAAACATCGATCTCAGGGGAGCAGAACACAATGAATGTGGTCTCTCACCCATTCAGTTCTTTGAACCCACAAACTCCAGCCAGAATAAAGTGCACTTTGTCCTCAAGGCATTTTTTTAACGGCAGAGGACAAACACAAGATGTTTCATATCAAAAACTGCTGCTATGGTTGAACATACCGTAAATGGCAGCGACTGAGGACTCGAGAGGCAGAGGTTAAGTGCCGTGTTTACATGACTACATGGTTTACTGGTTGCAGCTGATTTATCCAACCAGTCAAATTGATATATAGTTGGATATATGAATCATTTCACTTAAAGGAATAGATCACCCAAACACTATAGCCTATATATTTTAACCACATGCCTGACAGAGAACAGAAGTTCCAAAAACTGTGCCCATTTCCTGTTACAAGAGAGTTGAAGAGCAGCTAAAAAATGTCCATTTCCGATTCTGAAACTCTTCATGGTGCATGATTTGTATGTTGGGTCTTTCTACATCCCAAGCCAATGTACCCTCACTAAACATTGCTGAATAAACCATCAGGTAATTTGCCTACTCATTTACCAAACCATTATCGATTGCTTTTGGGTGAAATATTCCTTTAAGGTGAGAACAAATTTGCCCCCATAAATGGATTATGGATTATAAACGGATTATTTCACCTGTATATCAATTTTAATCCTGTAAAGAGCTCTGGGAAGGGAAGTGTAAATATTAGGATGATCCCAAAACACAATGGGATGAAGGAAGCATAAGGGCTATAATGGCTGAGGCTGGTGGTGATGATGATGATGATGATGATGATGATGATGATGATGATGAAGTGTCAGCAACATACACCTGTGAATGTGGCTGGCCAAAAGAAAAAATAAAGTTTTCTGAACTTGATGATAACCAGCTGGAAGTATTGAAAGAATGAGAGTCAACTTGGCGAGAGAGAGAGAGAGAGAGAGAGAGAGAGAGAGAGAGAGAGAGAGACGGATGGGGTGGGGGGGGGGGGGGGGGGGTGAGACATCAGATGAGGAAGCAGTAGGGAGGGGAAGAGAAAGCAGACCTGAGGAGAGACAGAGTATGAGAATAGTGATAGAGGAGTACAGTACCACAGTATGTGAGGCACTGTAGCAGATAACAAGTGAAGGGAGGAAGGAGATGCAGCAGCCGGGTGGTCTGAGTATTATCTAACACTGACACAGTTCTAGTGGAGCGCAGCCTGCAGACGCTCTGCCTCTGGCCAGTCTCTGTTATGTGCAACTAATTCGACCAGAGTCACTGGGCCACCATGCTGCCCGGCAGGGTGGTTGTCTTCGGTCTGCTCTACTGCTTCATCAACACAGTCGCCACACAACGTCTGAACAAAGGTAAGGCTGAACTAAACCACTACAAACACTGTGCATGTAGAATTGCATACATAACCGCTTTCTGTGTGCACTTTCAAGAGAATGACAGTCACAAGAACAAGAGATACAGGCAGCTACAGAGTGAGATTTGTCATTGAAAGTGTTTTTTTTTTGCGTTCAATTCCTTTCACAGAGCAAGGAATGCAAATATGAACATGATTGTTAATATCACATCTGCTCCTATTAGGATTCCTGTAACCTCCCATTAATAACTACCATCATCATTCCAGTTATGATATGCGAGGTTTTGTGTTTCCACAGCAAAATCTTTGGCAAAAGACATTTTCTTCCCCATAAATTGTTTTTCGCTGAATGTTGGTGCACATCATATTGTAAAAACCTGTACCCATTGCATTATGAGTACACAAGGTATTATATAAACTTTATAGGCCCACTGCCCAATTTAAATTTTCCCAAGTGTGGTGAGACTGGTTAAAACAATGAACTGACATGTAATTCAGGCCTTATTATTCTAATTGTGTACTAATGGTGAGCCAGAGGATGAGCTATTATCATTTTCTTTTCAATCTTTGTTGAAGTTTCGATGAAAACAAATTTGCGAAACATAAGTATATTTGAGCAACTGGAGTGAATGACATCATTATGTGTAATGGACATCAGAATGTGTTTATCACTCAAATTACAGTGTTTTCTGCCAGAGCTCAGCCAACAATGTTCCATGCATGAACAGCACACTGTTTTGACACGCTTTTTGCTGTCCTCCTCTATGCAGTCGGGTGAAGAGTGCAACAGTTTTCTTAGTTTAGTTAATTGCAAAGTGTGTTTTTGACCTTGTGTCACAACTGAATTAATCAATGAGCAATCATACTTTGATGTAATCTAATCACCATCTAATCGCTCTGGTGTTTGGTGTTGCTCTGTGCAGAGACAGTCAGCAGCAGCATTAGCAATTACAGGGTGTCACCTTGGCTGTCAGTCTATGCACAGCAGAGCATCACAAGCCCCTGGGATGAGTTGAGTTGGTTGGTAGCTCAGAAAATCACTCAGTATTTGGGTTTATTTACTGTCAGAAAGTATAGAGACAATGTGACATTAAAGTAATTGTATTTTAGCTTGTGAATTTCACTCTGTGTGTACAGGAGTGTGTTCTCTATCACTCCACCTTACATATTACATATATGTACTGGGACTGGGGCAGCTGATGTGCACTCATTAGCAGCAGGTTGTTATATAAGCACCACACATGCATGGCCGCTCCAATCGTTCGATTTGCACAGTCAAGCAGTCAGACGTGTGCCTTTTGACAACTAAGTTGCGCATGTTTTAGCGTGTGTAATTTGTCATCAGTGTTGTCTGCTTACTTAGTGAGTTAGAGGGCTGGTCTACAGGCACCTCTCTGGATCGCTGCCTTGTCCTGTTCACACAGGCTGGTGGAAGCGTAGCAGCTTCTTCCACTGTCCACTAGGGGTGAGTAGCACCTGTGATTGCATCCAGCGTGTCCCCGGTAGACTGGGGAACTGTCGAGGGCAGGCGAATCAGCAGCCAGTGGCACAGACCCTGGTTAGCACAGCACAGCAATCTTCTGGAGTTGCAGGCAATCTATCTAGCTCTCCTGCACTTCCTGCCAGAGCTAAGGAACCAGTGTGTTCTGGTGAGAACAGATAGTGGCAGCACAGTGGCAGCAGTGTCTGTAAAGAGGCAGGGAGGAGTTGGCCCCCCTCTCCTTTGCAGATTGGCTCGGACAATATGGTTAGTTAGCTCAAGTCCCTGAGGGAAATGCACCTGCCAGGTCATGCCAACCTTGCAGCAGATCAAATCTCCAGAGGGCGACCCCTCCCCGGAGAAAGGAGGCTGCATCCAGAGACTGCAAGGACTGGGGGCTGGGACTACACTGGCACAGTCACAGCTGATCTCTTCACCTTCAGGGAGACAGCCCACTGTCCCCTCTTGTCCTTAGGGAGAGACGATCCTCCCTTGAACAGATGTGATGGCACATCAGTGGCAACAGTGTCTTCTGTATGCCTTCCCTCCCTTCATCCTTCTGCACCCACTCCTACAGAGAGTCCATGTGGAAGAGGTCCATCTCTTCCAGATGACCCAGGCTTTGGCCTGACCCCAGAGACCGACAAATTTTGAGCCATGGGGTTGCCCCAATCTGGTTAGCACTCTGCACAGATGTGTACACATTGTATATTTGTACATAGTTTACCTTTATCTGAGTGCATGGCTGATCACTCTAATGGTGGTGATGTCTCATTCAAACTCAGCAGAACCTGCTTGGTTCCTCATGGTGTCCCCGTACATATGGAATATGTAGGGTGGAGAGATAGTCTTTACACAATAGAGAACCAGGGTTACACTTGTAACCTTCTGTTTCTATCCCACCTCACCTCTCCATCCCTCACCCTTCTTCTCTCTCTCTCTCTCTCTCTCTCTCTCTCTCTCTCTCTCTCTCTCTCTCTCCTTATTTGTCATTAAACACCTGAATATGAAAGGACCAGAACACATTGTCATTTAATAGAATAGAATACAATATAATTTATGCTTACAAGAGATATTTCAGTTTGCTGTTCCTTGTGCTACTATTGAACTTGAGTGAAAAATAGGTTATGCTGCTCTCTGTGCTTCGAACATAAATGCAAGACATTTTGAAGCTTGATAAACTGAGTTTTAAGTTATTGTTGAAGGATTTTGAGAGGGACAATTTAAGGCTGTTTTTGCTTCAGTTAGATCCAGTTGTTAATGTATGTTATATGTTATATTTTGAACATTGTGTAATTGTATAATTTGAATGCATTTGTCTGTTTGTTTGTTTGTTTGGATTCAGTGATGTGTTTTTTGTGTGAGATTGCATATGCTGCTGCTCAACTTGGCCAGGGCTTCATTGAAACAGATTATTAATCATAATGCGGCTATCCTGGTAAAATGAATGGTAAATAAACACAATATAAATAAATGCAGCAAAATACAAATCTTTTCAAATGTCATGCACAGGTCAAGTACAATTACTGCCTCTAATTAGTGGCGTCATACTATCCTTTACATACTTGTGTTAAAAAACATTTCATATTACAGTTCTACCCTCAGCTAGCTACATGATACAGATGTCATGTGCACCTGTTTCCAATAGGAATACAATGGACAGGGTCCAGAAAATGGTCTGACAGAGGAAACTGATATTCCTCAAGACAGTAAGAGACATACTGCAGAGACACTCAGAGCTGCTAAGACAGCAAATTTCACTTGTCTCATATAGTGGGATTTTTTCGCTTTTGGGCTTTGTTAGTTTTGTTAGATTGACACTACCTGGAGTTCATAAAAACCATACTAAAATGATAAGAGGTCAACAATACCACCATTATGGACAATGTTTTGATTTGCTGGAATATTAAAACTGCACTAGGCAAGATTTTTATGGAGGAAAGAAAGATTCTGATTTTCCCAAATGAAATTCTGCTGTTGGGTGTGGACAGAGGAAGAAGTGAATCATAGAAATACAAAGTTACATCGTTCCGCTCTCTCATCACTTTGGTGTTCGTTATTTAAAAACAATCAGAGACCCGGCCAGGCTGATAAACATTAGCATGCTCTGTTCAGTATGTCGAGGTCATACCACATGATTTCTGAGAATTGAAGTTCAAGTTTTTTCAAACAGTGACCCCACCCTGGTGTTTGTATCTGCAGCTGCCAACAGTCTTAGTTAAAACTAATCCAGCTTTGAAAACACTTTGTAAAATTAAAAAAATCGACTGTTTAAGTCAGTATCGCTAACCTCCCGCAAATTACCTCAGAGAATGGCCCACAATGATGACACCCTGACACATGAAATTAGTTTGAAATTGCTAAACAGAGACACACAAATGCTGCAGTTCCACGGAGGCAAAGCTAATGTGATTGAATGGTTTGTTGGTGTTGGGCAGAGGCAGAGGGAATAAGTCTTTCATCAATGCTTAGCACGGAATATGGATTTACTTAATCCTGGAGATCTGGAGGGCTCGTCAAAAAGAACAAGTAATCCAGAGACTCCATGGAATATGCACTTACTGAGCATAGATCAATGGAGGCCATTATTTCAACAATAAGACTGACTCGTGTGATTCGGTGATGCACAAGTCTATTAAAATATCATATTGCACTCGTCAGACCTGACATGAACAAGTGGATGATGGATTTTGACGAGTGAAGCATTGGGGCGACGGGTGGGCAGGTAAATGACCCCGGCTCAATCATTTGGTTCAACTGGTATTTATTTTAGAGAGTAAACCTTTTTGTTCTACTAACCTCTCTTCAGTTTAAGACATAGCTGTTGTCCAACACATCCTCCACTTCACATAGTCATTGTTATTTTTTTTTTTTTTTCCAACACTGTCACCTCTCCTTAAGTCAGTCATACATCAGGAGCTTCATTGAGAGAACTGGAAGACAACACCAAGGATGTAGACCTGATGGCATCGTTGCTGTCCAAAAAAAATTGATAAATGTGCTCATTTAAATATTCCTTTGTTTAAAAAAATAATGCTCTGAATCAGACAGCTCCTCACTGACTTCATATGTTAGTAGATTAGCTGTGGGACATAATTAATAAGCTTTGAGATCAGAGCATCTTTACTCCAGATCTTGGCAATGCAGCTAAATGTTAAATAGTTTTGATTATAAAACATAATTCACTCTTGACTCATACAAAAGCTATGAAAAATATCTGAAACCAGTGGTGGCTGTTGGCCATTTGGGTAGGTGGTACTATAGCCAATATTATTCTATGCCTATGTCTAATAAAATGACATATATTTTAGATAATAATATGTTCAAGGTAAAAGACAGTTTGCATGATTACAATTAAAAACTAGAGAAGCAGACTCAGTAGAGCGTAGATCTCCGCTAGGCGTATCTCCCCTCTTCTGGGCTGTAGACGACCCTGAGCAAAACTCAGGAGTCAAGCGCTTTTCAAATTACAAAGTAAATTGCTGTGTGATTCACATATAATGCAGTACAGTACAGAAAATAGACCGTGAAACTCCCAAAACCTCTCAAGTCAAGCTTTTTCTTGCTCTCTCTGCATCTGTTTCACTTTATGACACACATTATACCAGTGGTCGGGCACCTATGGCCCACAAGCCATTTTTTGCCAGAAGAGTCATATGGCTTTTGAAAGAAGCTGCCTTTCAAAAACAGCATGACTTGAGGAAGCAACATTCAGAATTACAATAAGGTCTCTCTCTGTCTCTCTCTTTTTCACGCACACACCACTCCGTGACGGCTGTGAAGCATCATATTGTGACGCACCCTCCTTTTATGCTACATACTGGTTTGGTCCACTGCAATTCCTGCTTTGATTCTGAATCTTTTGTGTGTGTGTGTGTTCGTGTGTGTGTGTGTGTGTGCATGGAGCAAATTCTATTCAGATCAGAGTTTGTGGTGGCTTGCCCACTTTAGGTAAATTGTCACGCTGCAAAAGGTGACAGACATGTTTCCTTCCCTTTGCAGAACAAAACACATTTACAGACAGCATTTTGTCCACTTCGTTATCTCACCGTTGTGAGTGAAACATGCTTTCCCACCTGCCGCTGTAGCAGCCGCCTCTGGCATGATATCTATGGTAAAATAAGCTGTGACACAAACGGCATCAAGGCCTCAATAATAAAATACATGGAATGCACAGCCAGGCCAGAAAAAAAGGAAAAGGACAGTGCTGTTATCTGAAATATTTTGCATTTAGTTTCACATTATAGCATCATTAACAGCATGCTCAATAATCAAAAAAAAAAAAAACACAGCATTTGCCAAGTTAAAATATTTAAATAATTTTCAAACTTGATCAAGCGCCAAACATGTGCTGCCCCTGTTTGACACTAAACTCTGCCTGTGTCTGCAGCAGCCTACTGCAGGGGTCAGACTACATTTGTCCATGGGCCAGAATTTTTCTCAGCAGACGCTGTGGGGGTGGACGTTGAAAATAACAAATTACAGGAAATACTAATTAACTTTAACTGGTTTTAACATTGTTATGCAGTGTCCTGACTGGTGGAAAACACTCGCAGGAAGAAAAGTCTTCTGAAATATTTGTCAGGCAAGCAAAAGCAAAAATGTCTTTAAAAGGAGAGCATGTGGGGAAAAACAACAACAATACGAAATGTCAAATGAAAGCTATAAGGCTGTCATGAAAACACAGCAGAAGCTGCACTCGAAGAAGGAAATTGTGTTTGCTACTTACAGGTAACTAATAACAAGCTGACAGGTGGATTTATAACACACATATTTGCGGTTGGTAAATCATTCCTAATAAATTATATCCATCCCACTAGCTTTTGGCATTGCTTTAACATAGAATGAAAAAAAAAAATAGATCAGCAAGCCTAAATACCAGTATGCTTTTTTTTCCTCCTCACATTTTTTTCATTAGTCTAATATTCTGCTGACCGGATGGGAAGTTTAGGATGTGGCCAGCTGACAATCACCAGCCTACTGCATACAGTTGGCTATAGCAGACCCAGGTCTATTTATCCAGACTCATTTGCACTACTGCAAGTTAAATTAATTAGATTAGATAAACAGTTCAGTTCAGTCAGTATTTGTATCAATCAATGAAATCTCTCTGCCAGCCTATTTGCAAAGTCCTCTTCTGCCTATCTGATGTGGCGGCCATCTGTCTTGCCTGCGTTTCTGCCTGTCTGCCTGCTTTCTTTCTGTTTGCCCCTCCATCTGGTCACCTTTCCCGCTATACAGCACTGTTACATGAACCATATCCCTTATGTCATATGAAACGTAAGCTTCATGAACTCCAGATTGCACACACTTTAATAAAGCCAGTCAGCAAAAAAAAAAAAAAAAAAAAAAAAAAAAAAAAATCTTGGCAGTGTTTTGTAAGAGGAGGAGACCTGGATATTGTAGTGGAGTTGGACAGTAAGTGGAAACAGTAGTCCATGGATTTCTGGCCCTGTCTGTTTCCCTTCTGTATCCATCTATCCTTTCTCATCTTTTTATCACCCTATCTTGTCCATGCAGTCTTGAAACGTTTTGTCGGTGAAAATAGCCTGAGCAGGGGTGTTGGGAGTAGGTGTGTGTGTGTTCTTTCTTTTTCTTTTTTTTTTCACAGCAAAGCAATGCATAAGTAATGTGAGTGCACAAAAACTGATGAGTTTCACATAGTCTGTGTGTGCAGAGCTCCTCATGCTCCAGTCACGAGACAAGCAAGGTGAAAGGTTTCTGCCTGTGGCCTGATCACATTTGTTGTGGTCGACACCCATTTAACCCATTTAAACCATGAGGCTGAGCAATGCTGCGCAAACAGGGCTGAACCGGCAGGACATTCACTGTATACCTACCTCATCTGGAGCCTGTGCTAAAAAATCCATGTGTCGGTCCGCCTTTGATTCCGCCTCTGCCTTTGATCCCGAGCGCCGCCCTCGTAGCCCACGGATAGGAGTCACTCAAAAGGTCACAGAGTGTGTGGGACTAACTAAAATATGTCCCGTTGTGGACCGGATGGGTCTGGGCCTCACATGTGCCCGAGCACTGCACTAGTAAAAATCAACCACTGTTATTTATGGCACCTATCAAAGCACTGCAAGGTTTAGAGCATGTTATTTGTCTGTCTCGGGGAATCCAAGTTAACAGTTCATAAATCACATCCAAAGAACCGTGATGGTCAGCGGCAGTAAATCACATGGTGAAAACATTTGTTAAAAGTGAAAGAAAAAGTGAATGTGTGTATGTGTGTATGTGTCTGTCTAGGCTGTTTGAAGAGTAAAAAAGTATGTATGTCAGTATGGATGAATGGATGAATGGATAAAAGTGTGGTCAGGAAACTGTTCTTGCTTTCTCACTGCACTCTCTGTTTTTCATCTTTTAGTCCTGTTCCCAACTGCGCTCAGAATCAAGAGAGGGACAGCAACACTGGTGAACCCCACTTTCCACAAGTCCTTAGACGATGTTAATCTACTTTTCGAGGTGAGAGAAAAACACAGGATATCTCTCTCAAGGCTTTGTTGGAACATGCAACACCGTCCATGTAATTCAATAACTCTGACACTGACAACATTTTTTTTTTCCTTCCCCACATTATAGATACTTCTGTCAGGCCTACATTTTGGAGACAGCCAGCAGGTCACAGTGAAAGATGCTGAGCTCGCCTCCCTCCGAAAGACAAAAAGCCTGGAGGTCATCTGTACGGATATCATGCCCAGAAAGCTGCCTGAAATACGCAGGCTGACCTCTGACCTTTCAAGTTACACCGGCCACCTACATCAGGATGATTTTGAGCGTACTCTGTTGACCATGGTGTTCACCGCCCAGCATATGGTCAACTCCACCACTGACCACCAAAGAGATATTTGGGCAGAGTCCTTTGTTAGCTTGTATAAGGCCATAAAGAAGGATCTGACTGGAAAACATTGATTGGATACCAGTTTTATAAGCAATGGCTCCATTTGGGAGCATGTAAGACCATTTTGGGAAACATCCACTTTGTTTGGACTGTCCCCTTAGACTAGACTATCAGTTTTTTATCAGTTAACCAACCTGTCCTGTGTTATAATTCAACTTTGCAACATCAAAAGGCTCTCCAAACAGGTAAAAACTAATGATTATAACTATTAAACAATTAGAATAGTTTTATACTTTATTAATGACTACAGGTAAAGACCAAGAGCATGGTCCCTGAGCAATTCAGAGAAATTCAGAGCTCTGATTTTTCCAACTTGACGTCAGTGATGACATCTAACATGATGGTATTCACTGTTAATGGTAAGAATGGTGTATGTTTATGGTTCTAAGAAGTTATAAAATGATTGAAAAAGTATCTGTGGACGTTTAAATGCATAATTTGATGTGCACTTATGCAAGGTGTGAAATATGTTTATATTTGGCTCTGATTACAGCAATATGTGGAATTTAGTAAGAGCTGGTTAAGGAAGCAAGAATCCACACCGACTCTGTGAAAAACAACGGACGCAAAGTTCAGCTTTTATATTGGACAAGTAATAGGAAGTTAAGTATTCACATTCAACATTTGGAAAGTCCGAAAAAGTGTGAGCATCCATTCTCCTCTCTACAGGCACAACCTGGTGTGTACAAAAAATAAAACGCTGCCTCTGCTGGTATGTTGGTATGCTAAGAGGAACCTGAGAGGGGGAAAAAAATGCCTGTTTTGAAGCAGGAATGTGAGGGACTGTCGCCACAAATTGTGCATGGACTGATAATGAAGCAATTATTCAACGGACTGTCACAGTAAAAGTTGGTTCAAGTGTTAGGCACTTCCATTGGAACAGTATATTAAAACCATATGATACTATGTGTATGTGTGGATACAGTTATTGACATCTTGCATTTATTTCCATTCACACCTTTTCAACACTTCTTGGGGAGCGAGAGCATGCTACGGCTGATCAGACACAATAAAAAATACTCAAGCTTTTAACCTCCAAAATCTGTTCAGGATATTACGCTCAACAGTGTTATTTTCTGTGAATAGAAATTACAGTAAAAAACAAAAAACAAAACAGCTTTCAGGATTATAAATTTAAGTTTTCACAAAAAAAAAAAAAAAAAATACACAACCTCAATTCATATTTCAACATATCCTGCAAAGCTCCCTAATAGAAGTCCACCCACCAGCCAATCCTATGCAAGATGTAATTTGCAAATTTAAAAAAAAAAAAAATCACAAAAGGCCATGTAAATACTGTGCACCATGTTGTTACAGTACAGTATCTTTAGCAAAGGACAGGAGGTCCATGTCGAGCTGCCTCTGATGGCACGGTTTCGGGGGAATCCCAAAAAGTGGTACGTTGGATCGAGCACACAACTCATAGAGCCACGCTAACAATAATCTGTGAAGGTCTCTGGATTCGCGGGCGGCTGCAGTGAGGACTCCTGGCAGGTTTTCACATGGGAAACATGGTCACATCCGTTCTGGGAGCGAGGCTTGCCGGGGGGGCAGAAAGGGATGTAGCGGACCCAGGAGGAGGAGGATAACAAGGAGCTCATACGGAAGGGGAGGTTGTAGACTTGTCCGCTCTCCAGCGTGTTGCTGGAGTCGTTCTGGTGAGCCTTGTTCCAGGCCAGGATGCCTCGCTCATGTTTGGACCCTGTTGGACACAGAGCAGTGGTGACTTATGTGTTAAATCCTGCTGAGCAGTTTCATAATGTCAAAATGATTGTAGCTCCAATCTAAAACTAGACTCCATAGACTTTAAAAGTGAAAAAAATTAGGATTTGTACATCTTTTATACAACAGAAATAAGGCATAATCTTGTACATTAGGATTTCTCTGGTGCATAGTTTTGATATTTACAGGTAGCTATTAAATTTAGTTTAGTTTTTTTTTTTTTTTTTTTTTTGCAAATAGTTTGGATGTCCAAGAGCTAATCTAACTAACTCCTTAGATTAGATATGTCATGTTTGTGTACGTTCTATGTTGTTTTACTCATGGACGTACTGTTTTCAGCTCAAGTTCAAGTTTATTTAGAGGGGTTCATGTTGTTGACATTGTGGAGAATGTGTAATTTAATTCTGTGTTTATTACTGAGGTTGCAGTTTGCAGAGGGTTTGTACTGGACTATATTATACTGAGAGGTGTTTCTAATTTTTTGTCCCTCCCTATTTATATACAATGAGGAGGGACAGAATATTGGAAACAGCTCTGGACTGGACTGCATAAAATGCAGTCCAGTCCAACAGCAGCACTAATTATGAGCTCAATGCCAAACATAGAAGTGAATGAACACCTCTATTACTGTGACAAAAAGAAAACCTGAGCATTATAGGCAGCAGGAAAGGAAACTTTATGACACAACAGTTGGACTGGATTGTATTAGATTGTACAGGTGGACCTAAAAAAGTGGCCACTGGGTGTATATGTGTATCGATATAGATATAGATAGATTTTTTTGTAATTGTTGTCATTAGACTTTTTTTCTCCTCTATTTAACCAAATTGTTTTATACAAATTCATAAACTGACATTTATCAATCCAAATTTATTTCATGATAATTCTACAGACTCCAATTTGACATCATATTCAAGATACCCCAAGAGACCCATTGTGTACGTATTACAGAGGTTGAAAATGTTGATAAATTAATTACGTAATGTCCCTTTACCTTTATTTGTGGTAAATAATATACAGAAAAAAGGCAGTGGAATTAAGTGGAAGATTACCTGGAATGGTGTTGTCCAGTATGAAGCCAAAGAAACCGCCTACAAACATGCTGGTGGTCAGAAGTACCTGCAGCACCTGGTCGAGCTCCACCACACCTACAGATCACAACGCAATGAAAAGATTAATTATACATATTGTTCACAAAATCAAGCGTAATATAATAGGCCACAATTTTGAAAACTAGAACTCTAATTTGTAAACTACACGATTATTCTATTCTTATTATGGAAAGTACAGATATGATGGTGAAATTTTATCAGCGTACCTGTCGCTATGGCTTTGGGATTCTTGAATATCCAGTTTGGGAAAACCAGACCGGAGAACATTGAGAAGCCAAAGATGAAGATGTTTCGAGATGAATTCATGTCCGCATACTGGGGAAAAAATAAAAGAGACATGATTGCAGCAACAGATCTGAGAACATTTTACACATAGACTATTATCATGAAATAACCCAGTTTACTGTAAAAGACAATCATGCTGAAATGATTAAACATGTCTGATCTGGGGCAGTTTACCTGCAGATTTGAAACTCCAGCTGCAGAAATGACCCCAAACATGACCATCAGCATCCCTCCGACCACGGGTGTTGGGATGGTGGTAAAGATAGCACCTACTTTACCAAACACACCCATGACCATCAGCAAGACGCCGCTGGCTACTATAACCATGCGACTGCCGACCTGCAGACAACAAAAGGTTGCTTTTGCTTTTAAACACAATAAAATACATGTACAGAAACCATATGTTATCATTTTCATAGACACTCTATAACAATGGTTAAAGTCATCTATCTATGTGTCTATCTTTGAGGGTCCTCAGCAAAATGAAGAATAGTTTAGTTTTCACTTTAATTGAATTCACCAGAAATTATTATGACACAAAAAAATGCTTGAGTGATCATTTTAACATTAAGTTTTCTTCTTACTGCTTTGAATCTATCGGTTAATGTTCAAGTATGACATGCCAACAATTTAATACTTAAAGGTGCACTATGTAAAAAGAGAAAAATGTGCCATAAACACAATTTATCAGTGAGTCGGACTAAAAATGAGAACGGTCCAAATGTGCTTATTCCATGCGTTTCTCCCTTCAGGGGTCTGCCGTTTAATGAAAGTCAACTTTTCCATTTCTCAGACATACTAAAACATCCCTGTAGTCCAAACTATAGAGGCCTATCTCACCTTTGTGATACCAAGCGCTCCCACATTTTCGCTGTACGATGTGGTGCCGTTTCCGGTGCCCCAGGCCCCAGCCAGCAGACAGCCCAGCCCCTCAATGCCAATACCCCTGTTGATGGCATGTTTTGGAGGAGGAGGAGCCCCAGATAACCTCGCGCAAGCATGGTAATCTCCCACAGACTCTATCATGGAGGAAATCACACCGGCCAAAATGCCGACCACTCCCGCCAGGCTCACGGTTGGCAGTCCCCACTGACCTGCGGATGGAGTCGCAGAGAAAATGTCTTGATGTATTGAGCCTCGGGTTTTTATGATGTTTGTTTAGTATACAAAAGTTTGGCCTTTGAGCTTGATGCGCTGACACTGACCTTCTTGAAAAGTTCAGAAAATTTTACTTTCACGTGATTTTCACTGTATTTTAACTAACCTCCTTATAAAAAGTGAACATAAATAAAACATTCTTTACTATCACCTGATTTCCTAATAATGAATTCAATATCAGTGGCATTCAAGCTATTAATGTGAGTCATTTAATGTTCGCTATGCAGCTCTGGGTCTTACCTGGGTAAGGGAACCTGAACCAGGGAGATTGGCCAACGACGTCCCCCTTTAGATCAGTGCGGGCCAGGTAGCCATACTGGTCTGGGTCAGAGGGAAGGACATTGTACTTTGTCAGTATATAGCAGATGAGCCATGACAAAGTGATACCAAGCAGAACCTGAGGATGCAGAGAATCAGATCAGAATAGCTCTCTTTTCCACAAACACCGTTAAACACTTTGTTGCTGCCTCCTCAAGAGGACGAAATTGTAATTGGATCATTTGTTTTAAATATGTTAGCAATAAAGAATATCACCGGCAGTCAGTATTAAAGGCAGGATAACTTGTTTCCTACTTACAGGGAGAATCTGGAAGATGTAGATCCGGGAGGTGTGCAGTTTTTTGTCTTTGTTGTATGTGGGGAACGGCACCGCAATGTGGCGGAGGTACTGGGAGAACAGGATGATCAGCACTGTCGTCCTGCGTGAAACAGGGAGAAAAGATACGACTTAAAATGCAAAATTTGCCACATTAAAAGTAAACATGCTCCTCCTGCATTCCTCTGGAGTTCAATGTAAAAAAAATCACATATGGCAGTGTTTTCTTCTCTAAAAACATAACTCTTTTAATTTAGCTGCTTGTTACTTTTTCCTAAATTGATTTCAACCATCAATTTTACTTCTACTTGAGTTAAACTTCCTGAGGGTAAGAGTAGTATTACTTGATGTTGTTATAGTACTCTTTGTTTTTTGTTTTTTTTTGGAGCACAGTGCTCAATCTAGAAAAGTGTAAAGCCATGTGGGCATTTAAGTATGTTCTTGGACACGGAAATATTAATAGGCTTTCCTGCTCTGCCCTAAGATTTAACACTTTGTACTTTGTTGCAACTTGCATTTCTTGGTTTCAGGGGGAGGTACAGTGAAGCGGAGTTACAGCAGCCCAGCAGCAGAAAATAGACTTCTCAGTTTAGCCAAGAACTATCTTTAAACCATGTCTGCGAAAGTGACAGGACTGTGAAATAATGAGCTGCATGTAACTCAGTGCGTAACACAGGCAAACTGGGAATCTAGCAACAATCAAGTGGCAGATGCACTCGAAATACTTCATGCTAATTTGAGCTTGGTTGTCACTGCTCATATGACACTTAGAAATGAGTGATCCCTGCCCTGAAGGGAGGCTGTTGGTGAGGTTTACCCACATGGCAGAGATACCCCAGTGATTGCCAGCGCTGGTGCCAGCGGAGTCAAACAGAGACAGTCCGATGAGAGAGATGGTGGGTGCGATGGTGAGAGGTCCAATGAAGCGCATGAAGAGGCCTATGAGGCCCGAGAAACCCACAAGGACTTGGAAGAGAGAGCCCACCATGATGGACCCCTGCAGCTGTGGACAGAGAAAACAGTGAGACAATAATATACAAAAAAATATATTAAAATATTAAACAATTGGTGAGGCAGTTGGTAGCCTCTATCTCCTGCCAGTGGAATAGCAACTGCTGGGATTTCTCAAAATTAAGACCACATTTCGAGTAAAGCCCTTTGCTTCCTGTTGCAAAGGAGATGTTGCTACTTGTCCCCTCCCGGCTCTCTGTGGTTTGTAGCTTTACACGCTGGATGTGATTTTTTCCATCGGCCCGTCGCTCGCTCTGCATTCTGCCACTTTTCAAAACACTCCAAGCTTTAGCTCCGTTTGCGGTGACAGAGCAGTGGCCCTCTTCCTGTTTTCCGTGAAAAAGTAATTTCCTCTTGCGCTGTAAAGCAGTCCAGTAGATTTCCTGCGAAATCCATCCCAGCAGCACACCATGACTACTGATTGTGGAGGCAAGCAGGTGCTGAAAGTCGCTGTATGACGGCCATTTTGTGGGATAAATTTTGTATTTTTGTATGTGAGGACAGAGACCCCTCAGTTGTTTTTCTCTTTATTTACTGTTTTTAGTAGTGGCCACTAGATGGCAAGCGTAAGTTGATGTAAGTTGGTGTAATTAGGCAGTAAGTGAGCCACTAGGAACTTGTGGTCATTATTGAATAGTAGAAGAAGAAGCTGAAAATGAAGTTGAGCCACAGCTGCCACAAGATCAACTTGCACTGTTATTGTGTAATTTCAGGTGTGAAACGGATGATATGAGCAAGGGAACACATTTTATGTTCATAACTCGTCATCCAGGTATAATTTCATGTTTCAGGTCACTGTTTAAGTGTAATAAAATATAAGTTTATAGTGGTGGAGTGGTTTTATGTTTCTTTTATTATTGTCATGAAAACTATATTTGCACTCATATTTATTGAGCTTGTGGTTATTCAGAAGAATATTAAGTACCCACTCAAGGCTGAATGGTAGAAGAAGAAGTTCAACGTTCAGCCTGAGTTGCCACAAGGCCAGCTTACGTCTTTACTGTGCAATTTCAGAATAAACCCCAACTTTTAATTTTGCCGATGTCTCAAAACAGACACAGTAATGATTTATTTTATTTAAAAAATGACAACAAATTTAATTTTCACCTCCATTTCAGAGTCATTAACTCAGTGACTGATTAGAAAGACCAGGTTTTACTCACTGCTCTCATTCGGCTCTGCCACACCTCCACGAAGGCCGGGGAGCTGGTGTTGACCAGGCTGGCGTTTTGGGTCCAGGCTGGACACGTCCACTCTGGCATGGACAGCAGTGCCATGGAGGGGGCTAGCAGTGTGAATGTACCGCCTTGGAGGATTGGCAATCTGTTAGGAAGAGGGTAAAGAGAGACAGGGAGGAAGGAGGGAGGAGAAGGAGTGAAAGAATGAGGGGAGCGGTGGGCACACAGGGAGAAAGTTCATCATTTTCAAGTAATCATGGATGACCCTTGAGAGCAAACTCTTTATTATCTTGATAATGCTCGCTTAAAATAACCGAGAAAACTGCACCACTGACTTCAGACCTGGTTTTTGTTGATAAATCACACAATCACTTTCAACTGTCCCAAGATAAAAATGCACCAACAATGCACCTTACCACACACACACACACACACACACACACACACACACACCCATGGGCGCTATTTTGCCCAAATATATGTAAATATACAAACTTTTTTTTTTTTTTTTTTAATTAATTGGGGTCAATTTGGCCCCAATAATCTAAACCTCCAAGAAAATGATTTTGATAAAAATGTTACTCGACTTTATGTGTCAAGTAATTTATGGCCTAAATGTCCCTTATGAAGGCTACAGTTTGATTGAGACTACAGCCATTCATCATTATCTAGAGAGCTTTTTTTTTTTTTTTTTTTTTTTTTTTTTTATCATACACTTCAGTGTCATACAACTAAAAAAACATCATTGATCGTTGACCAAAGTGCAGCCACTCCCAAGTCCACCTGGAGAGTCCCACAGAATGAAGTGTACAGTCCACCACACACTTCTCTCTCACTCTCTCTTTCGTGTGTGTGTGTGTGTGTGTGTTTCTCTTGCTGACTCTATCTCTCCTACTGTCTTTCTCACTGTATTTCTGTCTCTCAGTCACAGTCTGGACGATAAGACGGTTGATTTGAATCATGTGAGCGTGGCAAGAGATCATGACTCTCTAATCAACAGCAAGAGGATATAGGGGTTAAAATAGCCTCTGCTTTGCAGCTGTGCCCATACACTGCTAACTGGCCACAAGTCACATCAGAGTGCTACAGAAACATCATCTAAAATTATAAATCGGTAATAATTGATGTAGAAACCTTATGGAACTCACAAAGCATAGTGGATTATCAAAGACAGTCTGTAATGGATATCTCGTTGGAAGCTTTCTGTGCTTTGGCATCCATGTGATTAGTATTTTTTTAGTGTTTGTTTTGTATGTTTTTTACTTCTCTGAAACAATATGCGGTTTAAGGCCTCCACTGTTTTCCTCACTGCTGACCACCAGGTATTTGGAGAGAGGCAAGTCGGTGGCGCTAAGCCAAGGGAATGTGGATTTAGAACTAGACTCCAAACATAATAAGACGGAAATTCCTTCACTAATCCGACTGTCCGAGACCGCACCAGCGCTGTGCAAGTTCAGAGCTACAAAACATGGTTTACATTTACGGTTCTGTATCAAACTCGGCACTCAGAGATCAATTCGAGTGTGCTGTGTGTACATCACTGTGCACAAGTGATGGGTGTTTGTTTACACTGAGAGAGGAGCGCCGCTCCGTGACGAACCGTGCAGTTCACTCCCTGTATTCTGCTGTGGCTTTTCAACATGACGTTTCCTTGAGATAATAAACAGGGTTGTATTGTACTTCATGGCACTGCATCGTATCAAGTCGTATCGCGTTGTACCGTATCGTACATGCATTTGGTGCTTTAGTGGACACACAGTAGCAAGGCTAGTCATAAAATTGATGTCAACATTTTGGGATTATTTCAATCAGCATGTCACAGAGAAGAGCGTCAGGTGCTGTTTGAAGCACTCTCATCATGGCGCAAAATACCCAAACATTTGAATGCATGTTAATTTAAAAGCTCAGCGTTGATGTGTATTGTCTTTGATCTTTTTTTTTTCTTTTTTTTTAAATGAAGCGGAAACCTCTGTCACAGTTGAATAATTCCATTGTTCACAGTTATTGCAGTGCATTAACTTTGGCAGGCCTCAAGGTTCAACAGAGGTTAATATGGGAAGCTAAAAGGCTGTATTGTTCTGTTTAATCAGAAGGATATCATGCTTAATTCATGCTATCATGCTAATCATCCATTTGAAAATACACCCTTTGGGGCTGCTTGGATTTATATAGAAGTGAACAAACCAAGAGAAATAATGCACTATATGTACATTGCAACCACTGAGACAATGCGTAGTATTGGAAGATTTTAAAACCACCACCAAACATTTATCACCCCAACATCCTGCAACCCTTTTCCCTCCCTCAGCTTCCATCTCATCATTCTTATGGACACCCCGCCTTTCCCGATCACCTCCTCACCTGATACCAAAGGTGACTTGCAGCAGGGTGCAGAGGCCGGAGACAAAGAAGATGGTGCTGATGAGGTGACTCTGCGTGGGGCCGTCATGCTGCAGACACAGGCCCTGGGACAGGATTAGGGGAATGGCAATGATCCCCCCAAATGCTGTCAAACAATGCTGAGGGAGGGAGCAGGAAGGCACAGAGAGGAAGGAGGGAGATAAATTTAGCTGGGCTCATTTCATGATTCCAGATAGAGGCCAAAACCTCACACGTCAAAACATGAGCTGTTGCGTACATATGCGCAGAAGCCGGGACAATTTTGGGCATGTTTGTGTGGTAGGCCTCTGCAATTTGCTGCTTTTACAGTTAGCCTACAAGTACATTTCAACAATGAATGAATGATTGAGTGGATAACCAAAAACACTCGGTATTTGTAAGTTATAATAGATTGTGTAAAAATGAAAAATTGGTGAGTGAATTTGTTCCAAGTGGCTGCTTGAAACAAGATTTGTAGCAGCCTGTATTGACAGTAATGCATTGTCTGCTTGCAGCTGGCAAAAACAACATTCATTCAACATTTTTTTTTTTTTTTTTTTGAAGTTTGATTCAACAAGTCATGCAAATTAAAGCAGAGAAAATTGGGTTTACTGATAAGTTGAGGATAAGGACAAAGGGAGAGGACTTGGTAGTCAGTTTCTCAAGTTGGGGTTTGTTATCACAGGTGTTAAATAAATGGACTCTGCCATCTCAGCAGTCTGAATGTCAGCTGCCTGAGCCGTATGTCACACTTGGGCAACACCTAAGTGAAAATGCAACTTTAATGTTTGTGACAAGCCAAACGGAGGTTCTCATGTTTCCACTCATTTTGCAACCTCGTATGCACTCAGGAAACTTGGCAACATGGACCCCCTTATCCAATTTATTGCTTTGGCTAATCCAATCATGAAATCAGTGCAAACCCGTGATGTAATGATGATCTAAGAGCCCCCCCGTGCTGACACACCTGAATGCCCAGGATGATGCACAGGTACCAGGGAGGTACATCTGTTACACAGTACGCTAACTTGTTCTTGTCCTCCTCCGCTGACATGTCCAGTCCGTCTCCATCTTTCTTCTGGGGCAGATCACAGAAGTGGCTTTCAAGCTTCCAGACGAGACACGTAGAGAGGCAGAGAGGCAAAACGTCACTACATACTTTTCAGCAATCTCATACGTTGGTGCTGCATGTCAAAATTAGCATTGCAAAAGACATAGCAAAACAAAGTGTAATTTTTGTTTGACCAATGCAACCATAAAACTCCAAAAAAGTGTCCACATTGGCAAATATAAATTAGGGAATCTAAAAGGTGTAGCAAATTTTATTGCTTTATTTTTATAGCCTCGCTTGACCAATGAAGCAGCCATTAAGGTAAATTATTTGGGCAAGGAAGATATTACTTTATCAGCTAACCCTAACTGCAGTTGTATATCACCTTTTGTGTGCATGTGAGAAAAACTGCATGCACATTGCTGAACTTGTAAAAAAGAAAAAAAGTCACGATTGTGAATGTGTAGCAAAGTTTGGTCACTGTTGAAATATTTTGTGCATGTGCATTTAATATTTCTCAAGGTTCACAAGTTGGACAGATGCACAAATTTCCTACCTTTGTGCATGGCAGTGAAGTTACAAGCTAGAAGCTACAAAATAAAAGCACGAATTCTGACCCTGTTTTTACACCTGAGCTGACCAGCCAATCAGCACACTGCACACTGACTATCCAATCAGTATCATTTTTTTTTTATTTGTCAGAAGGTTCAAGTATTTGATGGTTCAGGCTTTGCAGGGTAAATTTTTACCAAATTAACACGTAGAGAGGCAGAGAGAGGCAATTAACATTGTTATCTATGTACAGCCAGCTGAGTGTGCAGGCACCCTCTAAAAAGTGCAACACCAAAAACATAAACAACAAAAATATTTAATGACTTCACTCTTTTCCAGTGCAGTATCCCCAAATCCCAGGTGCCACCCCTCGCCTAAACCATATGCACTATTTCCTGCAGGTGTGAAGACCAAAAAGCTCCTGTTGTGTGACACGTGTGAAAGGCCGACTCCTCCTGAAGTCCTGATTTGATTCTGTGCTCATTGTGAGGAGCACATGTATGAAAACAGCCCTACTAATGATAGAAATGGCCCTCTGACCCACCAGAAGGGGCCGTAGGGGCCTTCTAAGCCATACTCTGTGGGGGTGATTACATCTGATAACGTGCAATCAGCGGTGTGATAACAGCCGAGGCAGGTGGCCGGTCAGTCCTGGCTGATCCAAGCAACCCCGTTTTTTCCCTCTGGCTGCAGATGCAATTTGCCAACATGCAGGACAAATACACTAATTTGTCCCGGCTGCCACTGGCTTTCTAAATGACTCAGTCTGCTTTTTAAAAAGTATTTTTTGTCTGCTTTTTATTGTTTGTCTGATGGTTGTGTGGTTACTGCTCACTGTACCACAAATTGCCCCAGGGGGATAAGAGATCCTTGATCCTTGATCCATGATTAAAGCCGTGCAGGAAAAATGTGCTCAAGTGTCGTCCTACTTTTGGCTAATTCCATAGGTATGCAGCATTTGGATACTGCAGTGTGGGATTTTTTAAAAGATTACATTAATTGGATTTGCATCACCTGATGAATCATCACTGCAGATGACAGGTGTTTCACAGGTCATCAAAATGTTGTTTTAGGAGAAGGTGAATGAATCATGAAGAAGTCCATTTTATGTGGAAATCGAAAATGTTAACAGAAATTAGGTCACTGACAAAAGGTCATCTGCCGCACTTCTATTTGTCTGATTCAGCCGGACAATATAACCTTTCTCTAGTCAAGAATGTGACGTTGAGCATGGAGGAGCAGGCATGTAAACAAAGTACATTCATGGGTATCCATGATGCTGGTTTGCTTGCTATTCTATCTGATGTGAATTATAAACTCTCTGTTGTATCCAGTTTCTACCAAAGTTCAATAAGATAAAGTCAGCGAATTCGTTATCCAGTTGAATGATGAGGGAGGAGATAAATTAATAAGCAGTTAACAAAGTAAAGTGGGTCACTGAATTTTCAAAAACCGTAGTCATAAAGTCATACAACTTATAGGAACGGCAGAAACATTTGAAAATATTCAACCATCAAGTCAATCAAGTGGTTGAAACTGTTTGCAGACTTTATAGCCTTTATAGACTTTGGAATGACCGTGCCATATATCCATGCTGTTCAAAACATCTCTATGTGAAATTAAGAAATTAAGTATATACTCACTGAAAATGAGTAGCTGTCAAGGCCATTGCTTTCCTTTTCTGGAGTCATATCAGCTTCAGCCTGTGGGCTCAGGTGGAGCCCCGCGGTGCTGTTTTTCTAAGACAGGAACCACAACAGAGACTGAAAAAAAGTAAGTGAGGGAGAAGGAGAGAGGGGGAGGGAGGAGAGAGAGAGAGAGAGAGAGAGAGAGAGAGAGAGAGAGAGAGAGAGAGAGAGAGAGAGAGAGAGAGATTAGGAAGGCGAGTGTATTGTAGGGTGTGGGTGAAGTAGGAAGAAGTAGCATTCAGACATGAGACTGAGGCTGCTGATTGAAATGAGTCCCACCAGCAGCTCATGTGAACCCAATTACAACAGTAACAGCAGCTGACCTGACCAGCGTGCGGAGGGGAGAATACCCCGTCAGGCTGAGGACTGTATTCTCTCTCTTATTCCCATCCTCCCTCTCTCTCTCTCTCTCTCTCTCCCTCTCTCTCTTTCTCTCTGATACACACAGCCTTCTCTGACTCTGACTTCACCGGCTATCGTTTTTATCTCATGACGAGGGCCCTTTAAGTCGCATGAAAGAACACAGAAATGCAGGAAACAGCTATCATTACTTCAGTGTTGTCTCCACAGTTGATCATTAATGAGGTTTGTTTGGCCGCAGAGGGGAAGCAAATCCTCCGTGGCCATACTCAGCAGCTGCTAAAAACAAAAGCTGAAAACAGTCAGATTTCTGTCCATAGTTTCAAATAGTAATCTGCTAAATTCCAGTCCTCATAGCACCGCTGATTTTATTTTATCTTACTTTGTTACCTTCATTTTCCTACTCTCTGTTTCCTCATTTGACAAAACTTCCATGACTATCACATGGCATAAGACACTTATTGATGACTCGTGCAAAATTTCAGTAAATGTTAACTTCATTTCCTAATTCGGGCTAGAGCTCTATTTCCAGTAAAATGGTATTAGATTAAAATAAATTAACGGTTTGACAGCAACACTCATTCACAGCATCTCTTACTTAATTAATAAAGCTGTTATTGTGGCAATTGAGGATATTGACTCCATCCTGCAAAGACCGAGTCAATTATCATTGCAGCTTCATTAACTGATAATACAATGACACATGATGTGGTTCCCAATGATACAGGGCTCACCCCGTGCTCCTCATGAAAATATTCCAGGATATTCCCTGAAGTCTGTCTATTCATCGCGCAGTTTAGAGCAACAACATAATCACTACTCCCCTCATAAACCCACTTTTCTCTGGTCACACTGTATTGAACTCTGTGGAATCCTTTGATCAGGGACAAATTAGTTCTTAAATCTGCTGGCCCGGTATCCAGGCAGATTTTATCTGTGAGCAGATTGAAGTAACCTGATCTCACCTAACAAGGGTTGACTAGGGTTACCAAGGCCTGACTGAGCCTTCTTTATGGCTCTGACTTTGTACACCTGGGAGAGGTCATTTAGATTTAAACCTGAAATTGTACTGCGAGCTCTAACAATTTCCTCTAACCTGTTCCTGTTTTTCAAGGTAAGCGACCCAAACCAGCAAATAATGAAATAATGACACCTTGCACATCAAACAGAGATGGTGATCGAAGGAAACTGATCCTTCATGAAACCTGCGAGGCACAGAGAATAGCGACATATGCATGTGTCCACTCTTGCACGGGACTGACTGCAGTATGTAGGGACAATCAAATGTCATTTAAGGTAAATTAGGGATTGGTGCCAGCATTTTAAAACTGTATATAAATATGGCAGATTTAACCAAGTTGTGAAATGGCTCTGCATGTTACTCTGCAGATTTAACTGTTATATTAACCCTTTCATGTATAGCGGTCACTACAGTGGACAGCAGATTGCCAAGTAACTTGCTGAGTGTTGTGTGAGTCATGCTTCCAGGGAATGAACCAGTTTTGGTGTTTCCGACATCTTTCCTTCAGCACCACCCATAAGCCAAAATGTCAAATTTCATGCCTCACAATATTTAGGGCAGATTAACATGAAACAGGGAAAGTACATTCATCTGACCCAGAGGGTGAGCCCTGTCAACCTTGGTGACCTCATGGCTTTTGCTGTAGTGCCACCCTCTGGGACAAATGTACAAACCTCATTCTCCCACCACTTGCATTCCCCCAAGTGGAAGGCCCCCACCTGTTTTGAGTCCTATGTTTTCTTTCTCTGTTGTCTCTGTCATCTTTGGCGAGACTAAAAAGATCCAATTTGCAAATGAGAGGTTTATTCTGCAGCTGTTTGTAAAGGTTATTGCTAAAATAGTTAAAGAACAGAGAAAAAAATATCAGCTGGGATTTTTTTCAGATCTCCTGTCTGTATTCTGTTTTCTATCTGCAAAAGACTGGCACAACACAACTATGATATTAAAACTGAGCAATATTTATCTTGCTATTACACTCTGGTAATGAATGATTGACTTGGGAGTAACACAAGAGACACACATCAGCTATCTTGATATTACAGTATTTCAATGAATGACTGATCTGAGAGCAATGACTAACCAGGAGACATCCGCATCAGCTATTCTTGTCTGAAGACCAAAGCATGAACAATACATCCTCTTTGTGAATGTGTGTCCCTTCTCCTAAGTCTTTCCACTTTTGTGAGGGCAAAGGGAAGACATTATCCTTTTCCAGTGGCTTGTCATGATTCACAACCTATTGGTGATCATGTCACTCACATCTGAGTGTTTGCGTCAAGCTGTTACTCGGCGGCACATGATCGCCATTAGGCCTGAGAGGACCGTGTGCTTTCCAAATGTGTGTCTATGAGAGTGCTCCATAATCAAATTGGGTGAAAGGCAGTCTTCCAATCAACCGCTGCATTGATAGGGAATTTTCCATAATGTCCTGCACATGTTGAAATTAAGACGGAAAAAAATGTTCTTGTCATTTGAAGCCTAAACCAAAATATACAGGAAAATATCCCAAAATGACTGACAGAGCTCTTAACAGAAGGAGTAGATGATAAATAACTTAAGAAAATTTTCCACCTATGAGCCTACACTCTCTTTGTGGCCATTTTTCCGTCCCTCTGATAGGCATGGTCTGTCGGTTCGACACTTTACTTCAAAGCAATGTGTCTTGAAATCCACTGGGTCGATTGCCATGAAATTTTGTAATTATATGTTCATGAACTTTGTTGCAGTGCCACCCAGAGGCCAAAAACGTTATTACAAAATGTCATAAGTGGGTTGCCATGATACTTGGTAAGTACATTCACATCCCCCAAAAGTAAGATTCCTCCTGATTGTAGAGATCCTATGAAGTTTCCTTTAGTGTCATCCTCATATGTTGTACACAAAATATGTATGCTGGCCTCCCTCTTTGTGCGGAAGCAGTTTATCCAGCTAGCCCAACAATCAAGTATGCTCAGAAAAGACTCCCAGACCAAAAAGGTGGTGTTGCCTTTGAGCCTTTACTAAAGAACATAACTTGACTGTGAAACCGAAATACAAACAATACAAAATATCCATAAATACAGGCTCTTAAATGCAGTTACAGATAAACACAATCATCATAGAAATTGAGTACAGATACATTAATCAATACACAAAAACATATATGGTGAAAAAGTGTAGTAAACACCTCAAAATAGATGAAACAACATGAACCAGGATCATATCCGAGCTAGATGGATCACAAATTAACAGCAGAGCAAACAAATCTACCTCTTATTCACAAATGACTATTTCAATATACAACATAAAAAAACAACCTTACTTATGATAATCTTGATTATTCATCATATAACATAAAGCATAGTAAAACTTACGGATATGGCCTTCGATGGTCTATGGTCTTCCACAGGGATCTCCTGAGTACATTGATAAGGACTCAACAACTTCAATGAGCACTGCTCTCACACACAGAACATGTGGCATCAGCTGGAGCGCCAGCCATGTGCTCTCCCGCCGCCAAAAACAAAAGTGAAACTGAAGACTAAAGCTGCATTTACCCCTTGTGTCCACATGCGGCAGTATTACACGGGAAAGCCATCAGATTGGTTTAAAACTCAGCATATGGCATACAGAGGCCATGACAATATGACTAAATGTATCAGCTTTGGTGTCACAATCACCTTTTTTTCCAGTGCCACCCTTAGGCCAAAATGTCAAATGTGATACAGTACCTCACACTCTAATGAGCAGATTGCCATGAAATTTGGTGAGCACATTCATTCTCCCCAGGGGATGAAACTTTTCAGTTTTGGTGACCTCATGGCCTTTCCATTAGCACGAAAATATCATTAAATGTAATTAGTACACTGATAGATGGTGTCATTACCTTTCTCGCAGCATCAGCTTTAGGTCAAAATGTCAAATTGGATAAGAGGATGAACCTCGTCAACTTTTGGTGACCTCGTGACCTTTCCTCTAGTGCCACCCTCAGGCTAAAATGTGCGAACCAAATTCTCCTAACATTTTCACTCCTCCCATCATGCACCAAGCAAGTGGAGCACAAGCAGCAGAGGCCTCACGGTTGCTCATTTTAGTTAGTGTGCAGAAAATACGCAGCAGTAGTTCTCCTCAGGACAGCAGCAGCAGCATAAATCAAAAATATCCTAATCACCATTAGAGCAGAGTTGAGAGTCTTGAGTTGTCTTGTTTCAAGGCTTTGAAATATTAATGTATTATGACAGCATTCAAAACTTTTTTCCTACTGATGACAAAATACTGAGAGAAATTAAAACAGGTTAGAGTTAATGAGGAAAACCTGTGAATATCTATCAATTATGCAAGGAAATTATAGAGGTTGCTGATACAATTACACATCCAAACCTCTCCAGGTGTTAACACAAACTCTGGCAAACCCCTGAAAACTCATTATATCATTGTATAGCTGTCCATTTTCATAGGACTTGAGTTGATAAAAAGGACCAATGCCACTAGGTGGAGACAGAATTACATAGAATAATATTCTTGTAGATTTCTGAGAAAATAACCAGCACGTTTCCTCACTCACTCCATAAGAAGTCACAGGCTGTAAAACCTGCTGAAAGGTGAACTGAGGTGTGGGAGGGCATACAGAGGCCATGGTGATAAAGACTAGCTTTCCGATGAATCAGCTGAGAGGGAGCACAACAAGCAGCTCAAACATGTTTTATGGCTGCATATTGTCAAGACATTAATCAAAATATAGGACCACATTTTTATGACCTTTTTGTATGGGCCTATCTAGCAAGAATTTGTTCTGCTGGCTAAGTTAGATGCAATAAAACCTTAATACAAATGACCCATAGCATTTGTGCATGTGAGAGACATGTAGGATCAACGTAAGATAATGGGATTGTATGACTGCATATTTACAACATGCAAGGCTTAAATTAAGTTAAGAATTGTTTAGGGACATTGGAATAAATACTTGGCCAGGCTCCTTATCTGGGGATCAGTGTCATTTGAATGCTGATTGGTCAGCTTTCCTGGAAGTGTGTTGTTACTCAGCAGCAGTTGCTCCTCCTTCATAATGATCATATACTACATGTGAAGCAAAGGCTAATAGGGGCCAACGACCTTACTGTACTAAGTTTGCAGGGAGAGAGCACAGAGAGCAAGAGGAAGTTGGTTTGGTCACCTGTCTTTGAAAAACAAGTGGGCTAGTAAAGCATATAGTTGTGTCTCAACGTGTAGCTCAAGTTCTTTGCTCCTCACAGCTGCATCGTAAGCTCTATTCTTTGGGACTGTTTCCATCCCTTACATAGTGAATTCCACCTCCGTTGCTCCAGCTGCCGGTTTTTGGCCCCTAAATGGAGAACAAAGCCACACAGAAATACTTTTGCAGCATCAAGGAGTTTTGCAGCTTTTGCAAAACACTGATACTTGATATTTTGATGGTAATTGTTTTGGTTTATTTCATTTCAATCACTGTGATGTCTTGTGTTTAGCTCTGAAATGCTGAATGTCCTGCCTGCACAACAAATTTACCCCTGGGTACCAATAAAGAAACCTTGAACCTTGACTCTTGACCAACAGGCTGACAGTTTCTTAGAAAGAAGGTTAGTCAAAGGAGTGGTGTCACTACGACTATCGTAAGTCAGATATTAAGGCATGGTGCTTCCCTGAAGACTGTGTAAGTCTCTGTAAGAGGATTTGAGAGAGACGACAAAGAGGCAACCTGATAAGTGGCAAGTATCAAAAAGATTTTTAAGGTGAAATATCGAGATCACCTGAATACAGGCCAAAAAAAATATACATCCTGTCAAGGGACACCTGATGACAAAGGCAGAGATGGCAGAGGATAAACTACTGGATGTGTGGAGTCGAGAGGACAAAGGGAAAGAGTCCTGCATGGATCCGGAAAGGGAGTCTGAACCATCCAAAAAGTTGTCCCACTCGATTGAGGAGATTCTGAGGAGAAAAGAGAAAAGAGGGCAAAACACATGGTCTGTTATCAAGGAGAACACCGGAATTACAAACCATTTTTTTCCCACAGGTATGTTCGTAAACTATCCTTGTGACTTTTTTTTTTTTTTTTTTTTTTTAGCTATGACATTAGACACTCTGTAGGTAACATTGATATCTTAGTATTTGGAATTATTAAAAGTGTTGGAATTTGCTCTCTACCTATAGAAAGTTTACAAATCAGACACCACTGACTGCATGAGTGACCATTCTCCCAATAAATACAGCGTGCCAGATACAGTTCAAGGCTGCAGGAATCTGCTTGTGCCACCGGTTTCTCCTCAGCTGTTGCACAGGGCCAGGCATGGAAAAGCATCCGCCTTTCCCCAAAGCCAGGGCATACGGAGCTAAGCTCAAGGGAGGATGATAGATCAAGAATAGCTCAGTGTGAGAGCTGCAAATTGCATAATTGGATGGTGATGATGAAAAAAGAGATTTTAATCTTCGCGGGAGAAAACTAGCTGAAAACGATTCTATTTAAGAAAAAGGATGATGATGATGGTGATAACAGCGGCAACCATTCGTTCCCAGGCACAGCTCAGAGGAGGAGGAGGCAAACGAGAATCACGTTCACTGAGTCGCAGGTGGAGCAGCTGGCCAAAGTTTTCCAGCAGACTCACTATCCAGACATCAACACCAGAGAGCAGCTTGCCTCTCAGCTGCACATCACTGATGCACAAATACAGGTGCACTGACTATTCCCATGGGCCTGGTCATTTAATTTTTTTTCTTAAAACTGTTGTCCAAGTGTTGACCAAGCCCATTTTAGCCTGAAATGCCACCCACTTTAAAAGTCATAATTCAGTTTTTTACCAGTTTGAAAACAGTCCAAGATATCTGTAATGATATATTTATGAGATGAAATTCTAATTCAAGATTTGTGCAATGCAGTTTTGCAAGTCATAATACTAGGTCTGCATATCCACACAGTGATTTTGAGCTGCTGTAATGCAAGAGAGACATATCCATGATGTAATTTTGACTTTTTTTTTAATCAGTAAAAATTGACCACATGCATGATCTTCACTATGGCTTTTTCTTTTTGCTGTTGAGGGTAGCTGGAATCAATAAAATAAACTAAGACTGCTATCGGTGCAGTGGGAGAAAGTCAAATAAGGTTACAGATGAGAAATAATGTCTTATGGAACAATGATTATCTTTAGACAGCTGTGTGGACATCTGATGAGTTATTCACTACACTGTACACTGCGACATAAACAAGCATTTCTTCTATTAGAAGATGATGAGTATATATTAATAAGGGATCCTGTTTTTTCTTTACTCTGCCATGTTATTATGTTGGGTAAATTTCTCCTCATGGTGCGCGCTCTTTGTGCTCCAGATTTGGTTCCGTAACCGAAGAGCCAAATTGAGGAAAGCCAAAACACTGAGGGATGCTGAACCGATGGCCAGAGAGCACACACACACAGTCAGTAATAAACCAAAGCTATACTGCAAACACTTCACAGAATACCAGAATAATTTGGTTCAAGGCACTGTGTTCATGTAATTCAATTGGTGATCACATGACTATCACATGCAGGGTGAAGCGCTGGTGTCTCTGCTGCCACTGATGACCTCACATCATTTTGCACCATACCTGCTCCTACAGAAGCCCCAGCTGCCGGCGGCGTGCTGGCTGCCATACTGCTTACCTAAGAGCCTTCAGTCACGGCTGCAGCTCCTCACACCTACGTGCACTGCGCCCGTGCTGACCGGCACAAACTCATCACATCACAGGAATATCTGTTTGGACCTGCTGGGGATGAAAATATAATCCTTTTTCCTACAAATGATGAGATTATTACATCAAAGTTGGCTTTACAGGTGACACGGTGCAATGTTTGAATCACTAATAATTGAGTTTATGCTGATAAGAAACTATTGCACCACGTAATCAGTAAAATATAAATGTATAAATGATGTGAGTGAGTGAGATCTGACTCTGCATATCAGGGGGTTTTGCAGCACGCACACACACACACACACACACACAGAAGGGTAGCTAAGATGTCTGTATTAGAGAGAAATGTTAACAGATGGGATTCAGCCAGGAGGTTCAGACATAGACGAGGCTCGCTGAGCGCTTTAACTTTTGTTCCTGGAGATCTCTGACCAGGCTGGTCCAGAAAGCCCCTGGGCTCCTTCTTCTCCTTTGTAATGCAGAAAGGGATCCCAAATTTTAAAGAATATATGTGGTTTATTCTTGAGCCAAAAGCTTATGGCTTCCAGGGGGGAAACCTCCACAGTGGTCTGAGTCCGCTGCACAACAGCAGGGGCAGCGTCTGGGATCCACTGGAGTAAGACGCATCTTCTTGCACTGAAAAGCAGCCACATTGAGCAGGCAAGCTGAGGTTCAGTCATGAAGAATGCACCCCAAGGATGTAGGACATAGGCTTCAGGTTCAGATTTTTCTCAAATATGGAGCCTATTGCTTTATTGACAGAGAAATTATAAAAAAAAAAATAATATTCAGAAAGTAAAGGAAAAGTAAGAAAATAAGAGCCTTCATTAGTCTTCTATTTATTACAGTATTTTGAAAGTAGCGGATTGAACTTGTGCTGTTTCCCTGGGTGATATGAAGCCTATGTGTAATCCTGAATTGCATTTCTCCAGCTTTGTTAGTGGATAAATCATCATCTACAATGGTTATTCCAAGATCAGCTTCACAGAGAGACTTTATATAAACTGGGATGAAAGACTCTGTAAAACCTGGTAATAAAGTTTTTTGTGTGTATGTCAGCATCTTGAATGGCTTTCTCCACAGCAGAGTGTGGCTGTGTTTCTTTGTGATAGTGGACCTGGTGATAAGTCTGTATTGATGCTTTTGTAAAGATCAAGGTTTCAGCACACTGAGTACTGTAGTGCAGTTCCTGGTACAGAGCTTTAGCGCTGTGTTGTTGTGCAGGAGAACATTTTGATTTTCTCATGACACCACAGTTCCTTGTCAAAGATAAGATACAGCATCGCAATAAACTGTTTATCTGTTTGACTTTCTAACAGAGTGCCTTTATCTTCATTGGATCTCAGAAACTGAGCTTATTGGCAGTTCAGCTGGACAATTCAGAGAACTTCAATCAGTTCAAACAACAAATAACTATATTGAAGCTTTCTAGATATATATATATATATATATATATATATATCTGTTTATAACACTTGTAAAAGCAGTGTATAAACTGTCTTTGTATTTGTGAGGAAACGTTTTAAGAGGTTGTAACTAAAAATAAAAATCATCAAACCAACACTGAAGATCCTCACATCTTTCTTTATAAAGCCTTTTGGCCATAAAACTGTCTCTACTGTCCCAGTTCACATTGAGAAATTACTGCTTGTGAGAGTGACATTGTTCTGCTGGCATGAACTGCTTGCAATGAAATGTTATATTGGCAGTTTATTTCTAATTATTAGTAATTATAAGTGCAGCAAAAACAACATAATCCCACTATCAGTACCATTACTGGCCTTAATCTTATTAAGTTCAATAGGTGTTGCATGTAGTTGAACTTTTCACCCTGGCCATAGCTCCTTTTACTGCCTCTGCCTGCTGATAAGATAAACTGTACTTGTGGCTGCAGAGGTGGAGCTAGAGGTGGAAAGAAAAGAATATCCGCTGGATTTTGTTTTATCAGCAAAGACAGACTAAATGTAACCACATTTTTTTTATGATGTGCATAATTTTGATATTACACTTCTTGTTCAAACCATAATCCTCTTTTTTTCTGCCATATCACATCTATGTCACAGGAAACGGCACACCTCTTATTACTTTGCCTGTTTCCATCTAGATGGCATGTACTATGTGAGCTTTGGTGACTTGAGTTGAAGACTGAAGATCAAATTAAAAGGGGAGTATGCATTGGATTTGTTATGTGTTGCAATTAATGTAAGAAATACACTACGGCATAACTGTTTACGTCTCAAATGTAGCAACATCACATGCAGTTAAACTTTCAAAATGCATAACTCATCTTAAATAATCTGAAAATGAAAAAATAAAGATATCCAGTCTTTAAATTACCAGCATGCAGGATACACAACCCTGAAGGGATACCTGGATGTGGCTTGAAGCCACCACAGAAATGAAATGAAATTAAATCATTTTCTTTTTACTTAAATTGGTCAATTCTTTAGATTTGTGTGTGGTTTTCTTGGTTATTATCATTATTATTATTATTATTATTAGTAGTAGTAGTAGTAGTAGTAGTAGTAGTAGTAGTAAGAATAATAATGTATTTATTTTCATGTCTTCTATACCCGGGCTAAATATTTTCTTTAATGTGGACAATTTTGTCCTATTACCTGCAGTATGCAACTGCAGAATAAATGAGTGAATTAATTAATGAATGAATAAATAAATTCCCGTCTCTGTACTCCAAAGCCACCAAGAGGTGGCGCCCTTGCACCCATGAATAAGCAGAAATGATGCTGTATGTTTTGCTGACTTTCACATACAGAAGACAACACTGACCCGATTTCATCTCGCAGGGCCTCCTATTAGCTTTTATGGTCGTTTCAAGTATTTTATATGCTCTATGGAGCGGCTGGCCACAGTTTGAAGGCCGTCACTAACATTATTGTTTTAATATTATGTTCCTCGCCTCCCTGCACTGAGGAGTGACAGAAGAGGGGGGCGGATATTCAGCATCTCGCAGCCTCCGCCCGCCTGTGCAGCTCTGTCCAAAGAGAGGCTGGAGGACCGCAGCCCGACAGAGGAGAGGCAGAGAGCGAGAGAGAGAGAGAGTGAGTGAGAGGGGGTGAGGGGCGATGGCTGCCGACGGAGGATGCGGGGAAACGGTGGACCAATACCGGGCCGAGGTGGAGCGGCTCACCCAGGAACTGGCCGAGGCGAACCGGGAGAAGATCCGGGCTGCAGAATGCGGTCTGGCTGTCCTGGAGGAGAACCAGACGCTGAAGCAGCAGTATGCGGATCTGGAGTCCGAGCAGGAGACCCTGAGGAGGGAGCTGGAGCAACTACAAGAGGTAGGACGATAAATTATTATTGCTGTTTTACACTGGCGAGTCAAACGCACTGCAGTGAGGAGGATGCAATCAGCTGTGTGGCCTGGCAAACTGTGCGCGCACGCGCGTGCGTGTGCTATGTGTGAGTGCGTGTTCCCCCGTCCGTGTCCACCTCAAACTAATAGGAGTGCTGTTTACACTATGAACTCAACGGGGGTCTGCACATCTGTGTCATTTACAGCAGGGCCAAAGAGAGGTCTGGGACCACCAGGGGTCCTTTTGTGGGTTCCAGGAGGCCCTCAGTATTGGCTTCAATTAGATTCAATTTGCTGGAAATTGCCCCAATTACAAAATGTGCAACAATGACTAATAACAGGTTTGACTCTTACTGCTATTTAATGGTAACATGAAGAGTAGGCAGATTAATAATTCAGTAACTTACTTTATCTAATAAAATATATCACCAGGAACGGTCCCCTGGAGCACAAAATCTTATGAAATTATCCTGATGTGTGTCTACATGGGGGTCTAGAACATCACAGTAGGAGGAGCATTGAGCTTGAGCTGCACAATAGCATTTTATGCTGTTTTGTGGCCATTGTTTAATGAGGATGGTTTGCACAACAAATCCCTATGCAACAGCCATAGACATTGCAACCTTTGTAATACAAGCTCAAGATCCTCAGCAAGAATACACTCATCCCACCACCACCCGCACCCCCCATCCTTTATCCTGTGAAAGTAAAGTTTATGGTAGGCCTATATTATTGTTTAAACATTCCTTTCCAGAGTGGATAATAGCAGTCTTTCCCTTTCAGGCAGCTTTATTAGGAACAAGATTATGTTTTTTTTCCTCTCATAAATCCCTCAGTAACAGGATCTTCAGACTTGCCCACTGTGGTGTATGCGGTGGCTCAAGTGCCCACTGATCCAAATGTTAAGATAAGCATTTCTATGAAGAATGTGTGCAGAGTCTAGACAGGCTTTCTTAGATCTGTTTCTAGCCACACTGCCGGCTGATTGCTCTTTCTCTACTTTGCACAAACAAATACTTAGACATCCTAATAGACTCAGACTAAATGGTACTTATTGTGATGATGGTTTCCCCTCATTTCCATCTGCAAATTTCAAATTGCTTTTATAATTCCATCAAGGAAAGTGCTATGCCTTCTTAACACCCCTCAAATGACACACTGCCAAGTTGCGGACAGACAATTGACCACATTAATCTGAGAAAGCCATTTTCTCATCTTACCAAATGCTGTGTCATTTTATCTGTCATTTATAGACAGTTCTTAGGGGTTGAAACCTCCACGTGAAGTGCATTTTGCAAAGCTTGAAACAAAGACATACATTTAATGTGACCCAGCCTGAATAATGTATGTGGGTTGTGTTTATACATTCAGTCATTAGTGCATACATGCATAAAGCAGAGAGAGGCAGATGCTGACAGGGCTCAAAGCTCAAGGTCGTCTATGGGGATGGAAGAGCCACGGTGCTGAAAGAAGAAGAGTGGAGGCTATAAAGTGTGGATGTGTGTGTGTGTGTGTATGGGAGGGGGTGGTTGAGTTGAGTTTGAAGTGGGATATCTGCTCCTCATTATAAAGTCCTATTGTCAGAATTAAACAGTGTCGTCTCTTATCCTGGGTTCACCAGTCGGTTCATACTGCTCATTCAATTCTGAAGCCTTGGTGGTAAAGCTATACAAAGACTGTAGGTGGTTTATTTTAGTATTTACATCACAGGCTTTGCCAAAAAAAAAATGGATTTTGTTACCTCTGCCACATTATTTCAGTAAAACAGTAGGCCTGCTGTCATTGTTTATGTCAGGTAGTCCATGAGTTTATTCAGCTTGTTCATTGAATTCACAAGTTTTCTTAATTATCGGCTACCTGCTAGATTGTATTCAGGAGTCTTTTCTTGGTCCTTTTCACTCTCCCTAATCTAGTTCTATACTTCAACTCTATCAACTCTGGTTCACATGTAGGTAAGGAGAATGAATGACCAGAGCTGTTGACTGGTATGCTCAAGTGTTTTCCCTTTCATCAATCTGCTCCCATGTCATATTAAAAATAATTAACGTTATATTTTCCTTTTTTAAACGCATGTCTCTTACTGCAAAGGATGAAAAAAAAATCCTGGTTGGTACTACTCTTCTGTTTTTAGCTTTATCTTTCCACTAACAGATGGCTCTCATTCGGATAGCCTGTTTGTCCTAGTTGTGTTGGAATCACATTTAATACTTAATGCATCAATATGGGCACTTATAAATGCCAAAAAAAAGAGATGAGAAATTGACCAAAAATAATTTCCCGGTAATATGGCTGAAATTATTTAGCCCCGTTTCAAGTCTGTGAGTCATGTCCGAGTTGGAACATGGGACTTCATCAGTGGGCGTACGCTACACACAGTTTGCTTCACCCATGACTGAGCATGTACTAGCCCGATTAAAAAATCATGATAACATGACATGCAGGGCCTATATGGTCGACACTCTTATCACAGCACACTATGTATGCATGCTATATTTACACCCAGCACATTCTTCCTTGTCCCCTTCATTCATCTGCTTCACCAGTTTAACTTTTTGCAAGGACTTAATAGAACAAGAATAATAATAGTAACACACTTTATTTGTACACAGTAGCACCCTTCATATAAGAAATGCAGCTCAAAGTGCTTTACTATACAGAAATTACATGCACCGACTGCTTCACATGAAAATAGACATGGAATGAACTTAAAAACAGGGATAGAATGCCATAAGTTTGCATGCTTTTCTTCAACGCTGTACCCTCATTTAACAACAATGAGGAACGAGACAAAAACCTCTCACAGCATTGTCACACTTGCATGCAGAATTTCAACGCTTTTTCGTGCCGCTCATCAGCAGCACATCACGATAAACAGACAGCGTCACAGCCAGCAGCAGAGCTCTGTCCATCTGATATCTTGCACTTATGCATCATTGGTGGTGTGGTGGACCATGAGGAGCAGAGACTATGTCACGTAAGAAAGAGAGACAGAGAGAGGGAATCAGTAAGGTTGCCCCCATGAGAGTGAGAATAAAGACAAGCGATGAAATGTTTGGCAGTGAAGGGCCTGACTCTGCCCAGTGACTGATTGAAGACATGAGACTCCTCTCTCTGTGGCCAGACCACTTTAAAAGCCAGAGAGCCTTGTAGTTTGTTCTCCATATCATTAGACTGCAAACTGGGTGCAAATTCCTGTCCGTATTTATCGAGCGTTTCTGGATACATCAGTCAGAGAGCATTCACAGAATCACTTTGTCGATGTTATTAATCTTATTAATCTTAATTAATTAATCTTATTTCTTTCTAGAACTAGAGGCATTTTCAGCTTGGGTATCCACGGGGCGTGCTCAACACTCCGCTCAAAAACAACATTTCCTTGTTGTCTTTGCTCGTATTGCAATCTAGATACGTTTCCAACAGTGACAATGGCATCGCATAATATTAGTGCAGAGGATTTCATGGACGAAGATACATTTTACAGGGTTTTGGCTGACAGATCCCCAAACAATAACGTTTTATTTCTCTGATTCACTACTTTGTTCTCGCAACCACCGCTCCCTCTCTCCATTCACTCTCTACCTCGCTCGACCACCACTGCTCTCCCTCCCTCTCTCTCTCTCTCTCTCTTGCTACTACTCAGCTCACTTGTGCTTTCTCTCTTTTTTCTCTTGTGGAGCCATATTTATTATCAATAAATATAGTCAAACAATTTATTTCATTTTAAAAAATGTTTTGATCCAACAGTAACATTTTTTAGACGGCATTTTAACTTTTTGTACACAGTGCAGGGCGAACTGAGCAAACTTGGTGGGTTTTAGAAGGATTTGGCCAATGGATGTCAGAAGCTCCTGTGCAATGCATTCTGGTACTTGTAGGCACTGAGGGCATGGCTCAATAGGAGTAGGAGAACTCAGATTTCTCTGTCAGTATAGCACACAATGAGGATTTTATTGCTTCAGTTAACTGCATTTACTATCAACACAGATTGGACATCCTCATAAACAGTGCTGAAGTTTTCCTTTAACATGTAACATCATCTACAGTTCCCTTAAATATGCGTCACTCTTTTCGTACTTTACTGAAAGCTGCTTCGAAACTCGTGTACTTTGTTTTTCTTACCTCAGAAACGATGTTAGATATAACTCAATAACAACAGCCGCAAGTGACCTTTGTTGTTGTCTATTGTCTTTATCCTTTGTGCTGTCTGTTGTTTCCCACCTGCCTTTCTGTCTGTTTGCGCTCCAGTCTGACAGAGGGCACAGTTTCCAGAGGTGATATTACGTCCTGAGAAAAACACCTCCCGTTTCTTATCTGTCACTGCGTTCTGTGAATATTAATCAGCGCAGCAGAGTGCACAACCTGTCACTACAATAAAAAGCACTTTCACCTTCCCCGCACTCAGGAGATGTGCCTATCCGACGGGCAGGGAAACTGCAAATGGAAACTGAAATTGCCTCCGGGACTGAGTGGCAAAGATATTTGAGTTATTGTTTGCAAGGGTGAAAGATGTCAAAAATCTATCGGAGAAACAAGTCATCTTCCCATTTCTTACCATATATATGGATATATTTTACTTCCACCAAGTTAGTTTTTTGTTTTATTTGCCAGATGTCTTGGAAGATATTGAATTTTAATTACAGTATATGCACAAAAACTCACAACCGACTGCTCTCTAATTTTGTAAACATCATTTATCCTCATTATCTGAAGTGGGTATCTATAATTAAGTCATTATCCATTTAGATGCACTGTATATATAAGTGTGTGTGTGCACAAGCTGGCCAGATTTGCATGTGTGTCCCTACTCTAGTTGCATTGTAACATGAATGGCCCACATGTTCTGGTCTTCTGCCCTCGGCCTATGTCCCAGCTGGTTGGGAACAATCAATGTCAGTGCCACACACACACGCACGCACACACATAATACACTTCACGTATAGACACATGCTGTACACACATATGGCGTGACTGTAGCGCCTCAGCTGCTGTAGAGCACGACACAATTTGGTCTCGCTGTGCCAAAATCAGTGCACCATTGTTGTATTTGTGGCTTGCTGTGGCTGTATCTCGTTTGGTATTAATCACAGTGAAATGACAGCCGGACGTGATGACGCTGTGAGCAAGCAAGCCAACAGACCGACAGTTTCTCTGAAAGACGGTTAGTCAGAGGAGTGGTGTCACTACTACTGCCATTGCTCTACTATCAGCCCTCCAGGGAAATTTCAGCTCTGCGAATCTATATTACAGCTCCTTTTGACTCTTTATTCAGTAAGAGTGAAGAAAAAAAAAATCAATTTTGTTTTGGGTTTGGTGATAAATACAATTCCTCTCTAAGAAAAACTGGTGTAGCTGGTGTGATTTCATGTAGGCATAGTACAAAGTTATCGTATTAGTTTTGAGTTCTTCAGAGACAGTTGCGTAAATCCCTCTTTGCTGTCCGCGGGGCCCCAGCAGAAATAGGACGGTAAGTGTGTGTTTGTTGTGCTAAAAGCAGGAAGTCTTTCTTTGTCCTCTCTTGTTTTCCCACTTGCCTCTCTCTTCACTTAGCCCCCCTCCTCCCATCTCTCTCTCTCCCTCTCTCTCTCCCTCCCTGTCCTCTCGCTCTCTTATTGCCTCCGTCCCTCCGGCCTGGTGTGCCTGTCCCTGGACTGTGGCCTGAGCGGTGATGGAGACACCATTACCCTGTGGTTTAGGCTTGTTAGCGCTGTCTCCGGGCAGATCAACCTCACACAGGACAGAGAAAGAGGAGAAGGAGGACGATGCCACCGCTGCAGAGTGTGAATGAACAGGTTCATATGGCTGTAAATGATGTTTTCATGAAATATTCACAGAAGAAAAATCATGCTTGCTTGGATGAATATCTTTTTCCACTTGGAGTATTTTGTCATTTCAGTCAACCAATTATACAAAAGTAACACCCCTACAGAAAAAAAAACTGATGCTCATGTTTTGACAATCCCTGCAACACACAAATTTGAGGAAGAAAATGAAAAATGAGTGGGCTTGGACATTGAGTTGATTGATTCCATCACTGTCAATATAACCCGTCCACTCTGATATATCTTTGACTCTTTGACATGCTGTCATTGAAATCACAGGACTGTAATAGGATTGACATGTGGGATAAGCTGGGGACGGTGCCAAAAGAGATTGCCATCAAATGCTCCATCGGCGAAGTCTTACATGGTGACTTGTGTGCAGTAACTGAAAAGAAAGTTGGGGTCGTGATTCAGCGATTCAGTGTGAAGTCATTCTTCCGGCTCAAAGACGGTGAGGATGACAAATCTGTTATTGCCTCATAAGTGCCTCACTCTCTCTAAGGCTTTTGGAAAATTCAACGGGCCAAAAGCTCTCAGATGGTCTTTAACAACTGGACGCAGATGATGAAGATGATCTAAATGCTGGTGACTGCACAGAATAAGCGTAGTTGGAGATATACTCTAACCTTATTTTCTTACATTTTTTTAATCTGAAAAATTTCCCAAGCAAGATAATCTCAGCGAACAAGAGGCCTCAAGTTGATTTAGCCTCTATTTTAACGTTATTTTTATGCAACATTTGAGCGTTTTCATGTTACGATGTGCTCTTACTCTCAATCACCTGCTAACCTGTTTGAGTTTAGGCATTGTTGTAAGCAGGAATAACAGCTGATTTCAAAGGTTTGACACCATAAAGTGTTTTTAAAGAAAAATGATAAACGGTATTCCTATATGTCATGCATTGCAAAATGATTGGAGGAAATGTTAAACAAGGCGTAGACGGCAGTAAATTGGATTTAACTCTAAATGACACTGGAATTCTGCTGTAAATGCTTTTGTGATGGCAGCTCTCGTCCTGTTGTGCATGCACAGAATGATAAACATCTGTTATATGACAGAGAGTGTGTCATGTTAATGCTTTGCTTTGAAAAGGGTTGGTCATCAAAATGAGGAACGGCATCAACACACCAAGAATGTACTACAGATGATTGATTGAATGCGAGCCCGCCCACCGGAGATTTGCTCTCTGTATTATCTCCATACATAGTCAACATGTATCATGTTAATGACATATGACTGCTCAGTCTTCAGGGACCATGTGGCGAGCGGGTGACGCTGGTCCTTGACTTTACCTCCTCCAGAATGACTTGTGGAGCTCAGTGAAGGACCTGCGCAAAGTCAAGCTATGTGCCTCAAACCTCAGTGTCCTATGCAGCAAACCTGAATATATGAGGAGGGAGGAGTGGCTTTTTCCAGAGGTGTTTCACATATTCCCTCACCAACTGTTACCTGCAGTGGTTATGTTGTTGGCAAAATGCAGCAGACAGACTCATGCAGTTGCTGAGCTGATGAGATTTGGAGCTAAGGAGGCCATATGAACCTGCCATTATTCTGTATTCTTATTCCCTCATGTTCAACCTTGCACACTGAGGCAGATTGAAAAAAAAATAAGTATGCAAAAATTGCATACTTGCTAACCTTATTAACTCAGCCTCTGTGAAATCCTCAATCTGCTCCAGTGTGCCTGACAGTGCCTCCTGTTTAGGGACAACAATAAAGCTGTGCTGGTCCTACAGCCCCTGCAGAGACCAGCTGTGACTGTAAATCTATCTGCCCTGGCTGGGGAGAAAGGATGCATTACAGGTGTCAACCCCCCCACCTCTTCTCCCCTCTCCTCCTCCTTTGTCTTTCCCTGTTCGCTCCTCTTTTACATCAGCAAGGGTTCCTGGGGCACGGGGGAAAGAGGAGGGGGTTAGTAAATGCAAATGGATGGACTGAACCAATATCTATTTAGATGGCATCACTGCTCCACTTTTCTGTGATTCTATTTCCCTTCAGCTCACCATTCTGTATCTCTCCATCTCTATTACCATACCTCTCCTGTGATGTCCCTCCCCTCTCCACCACACACACACACACACTCACACACACCAGCCACCCACACTCCCCTGTGGCCTACCCCCGGACTGAAGTGGGAGGAAATATGCATCGATTTCTGCTTCGTGCGAACGGAGCAGAAATCGCATGTGGAAATCAGCGCATGATGTCAGTGAAACCCATCTCATGTTTTAATGTAACGTCTTGACAGTAAGTTGCCCACAGCAGCTGTTGCACCAGATGGGATCATATGAAAATTCAAAATCGTGATCACCGTGACCAAATGAATCACGATTTTCAGAGTTGTCCGGTGTTGTTAAAATTTGCGGTGAATGTTAAATGACGGCTATTTCACATTGAAATCATTTCACTATTTTTTTGTATTGAAAATTTGTAGCCTTAAAATTTGAAATGGTGCAAATAAACATTTTATCATGCCTTTTTTGAAGCAGATAAGGCACCAAAAGAAAAAAAAAAGTTTGTTATAGATTTATGACTTGAAATTTTGACACGCAGCTGCATCTCAAAATTTAATTCAAATTCTCAGCTTTCAGATGATGAATACCACCTCTATGTGGCATTTACCTTTGACCCTTTATCTCCCCCTGAAGCTTCCCTTACCCCTCCTAAAATCGTCCACTGTGCTCTGTATCCATGGATTTGAATCCCATCCTTGTTGTAGTCGTCAGCTTTTCAACATTTCAAGTTGAATCTAATCTAAATTTGGTAACCGTTGCATCCCAAATTGCACCGATAACAAAGCGATTGTGAAAAAAAAAGCTAATGAGAAATGTATTTGTGCCTTGTGATGTCAGGTGGATGATAGCCAACCGTGGATATAAAGCCAAAGTAGCTTCAACAGCGCTGTCATCAAGGGAGCGGGAGGTTTAATTAGAGGAGAATAATGCAGATGTCAGACCTAAGTACATGGGAGGTGCTATCATTACAGGGGTGATGTTATGTACTGTCACTGTGATTATCTGCCGTGAGACGTCAGCCATAAAGATAACATTGTATTGTACATTCACTCTAGATAACACTGACATCTGAAGGATGGTTTTGCAGTATTACACTGTAAATGTATGTAACCTGTTTTCCTGTGTCGATGATGGTGATAAATGACGGGCTGCTGGTTTGGTGGGTTTGGACTGCGACCCAGCAACAGGCCCAGCAGGGGCAGGGATGCAGTTGAGCATATAGATAAGGACCTGTCTGCCCTTGTGTGTGGCCTCTGGTGTTTTACACTTGGGGGGGGGGGGTTGGGTGATTCGTCTGTGGAAATGAGATTGAGAGGCAGACAGGCGTGTGTATTAATGTGCTTGTGTGTGTTGGCAGGACCTGAGGGGACCAGACCATGTGTCTTTGTGGTTGACTTGCACATTAAGAGCATTTTTCAGCATAAGTGTGTGCGGTATTCGCTATCTACATGTGTGTGTGTTTGTGTGTGTGTGTGTGCTGCAGCAGGAGTAGCGGCGGGGCTTTGGGTGCGGATGTTGTGATTGTGAGCACAGAGGGAGGGATGTCAGGGTAGAGCGGTGGTGGTGGTGGTGGTGAGTGACACTGACCCACCGGGATCTCTCTGTTGTTTCAGGTTTTTATGGTTGTGTTGACTTAATGGGAAAGAGGGGGGTGGGCCACTGTACATAGAATGAGAGTGGGCCTGGCATATGGGACAGAAAATGGTTTGGTGTTGAAAGAATTTGAAAGCCTTTATATGATGTAGCCTTGAATATTATTAGTTTTTTTTTTTTTTTTTTTTTATTGATCCTCACCTTCCTCACTTGAATCAGTCAAGGACTCCCTTGCTAAGGCTGTTCTCTCTGTGGACTGGGTCCAGGCTGGCCCAGCCCTAGGTGGATTATGTTTTTCTGAAAGCTCTTTTTTGCTGCAGTGAAATAGTTGAGACGAGCGTAGAGGGAACAGGACTCTTGTGCCTGCAGGCTGCTGTATTGATTAGCGGTCTACTTTAGCTGTGTGTGCTGCAAACTCTGAAGGCATAGCAAAAACGCTCTCTGTCCTCTCACAAGGAAAACATTTGTATTTGCAACCCAAGGCCCTCCTTGCGCTAATTTAGGAAACTGTGCTTGTGCCACTTCTTGAATTTATTTTCTCGGCATAAAATGCCGTGGTCTGGCAATTTAGACAACACAAATCGCCACAAATGTGTGCTTGAAAGGAGTGCTATCTTCAGTGCTATCTTCAAAGCATCACTCATTTCAGTCACTCCGCCTTGACTGTTTCTACACAGAGCAATTTAGTTTGGACTACAGTCTCCTTTCACGCTTATCATCCCCTGCCTCTGCAAGGAGCAGGCAGAAATGCTTCCTATCTAGATAACCAGAGGCCATTATATTCAACAACGATGTAGAGCGCTCTTTTGATCCTCTGAAGTTCCTGCTTCGCCCCCCATTATACTGCACATACGCACTTGCACGCATGAGCACACAAACACCCGCACACACACTTACACGGGGGTTTGTGGCACAGAATCGGGTCAAAGGATCTGTCTTTGTCTGTCGCGTCGACCCTGTTAGGGCATGTGCGTCTGTGTGGGGCTAGACAGCTATTAAATCATCCCCATGTTAACCCGTTTAATTAACCCTATCCTTCACCACTGGAGGAAAGGATGTTAAGTTAGGTCATGAAACTGAAAGCTGCAAGGAAGGAAGTTTATTTAAATTACTGGTTGGAACCACATTATGTGGTATAGGTCGGCTTTTCAGGTTTTGCACCGTGAGTTTGGGGTCGCTTGGTATTGGATATTAGTGTTTGGTAAATTCCTTAATACTGTTACACAATTTTAGCCTGATATCAGTATCAGTGTTGGTGCATCTCTAGTTTTAAACATTAAAGCTGGAGCTTTCATTGGGAGTGAGTCACATTAAAAGTGACCAAAGGTATTAATTTAGCGCTCTCTCATCGGGAGTGAGTCACAGTAAGAGTGACCCAGAGGTATTAGCGCTGTCAAAACACCCCACAACATGTCAGCTATGTCAGCCTGAACAGGTGGAATTACGCCTTTTTTTTTCTGTACTCCACAGAGTCAGCGCTTGAATCTACCTTGTGATCTATCAGGATGTCTTTTGAATCCCTTTTGAAATGAAGATGTTTGAACAGTTGCGAGAGGAAGGAATGAAAGCATGTGGACTCAGACCGAGACACAGATGTTGTTAGACACAAACATAAAGAGACAGAGGAGAGGGAACATAAGGTGAAGTCTTTTTATGTGCCTAATGAAGAGCTGCCGCTGACATCACCTTGGTAGAAGTCTGTTTCAACAGCGATGTGTCTCGATTTAAGAGGATTCCCATTGGTCTGAGGGGCCTGGCACAGACACTCTCATGTTTGTAGAAAAGCCCTGAGTCACCCAGAGGCCGTGCGTATCGATACCAGGAGAGTTACTGTGTGCAGGGCAGCCTTTCCATTACGGTCTGTGTTTGTCTGCCTCGGCTGAGTGCTCTTTATCTGCAGTGACCCACTGCGCCAGAGAAGGGAGAGGCTGTACACACAATGCTATAGACCATTTAATCTGTCTCCGATCTCTCTCTCTCCCCCTTTCTCTCTCTCTCTCTCGTCTGTGTGTGTGTGTGTGTTAGTGACGGCACCACTGACCGACTCTGGGTGCGTCTGCTCGGGCTGACGCAGAATACCAATCAGCCTGCGAGCCTCCAAACGCCTTTCTCTTTGTTTCTCAACCTCCTCCTCGTCTCTCTCTCAGCCCGCTCCCTCCCTCGATCTCCTGTTCCCTCCTCGCTATGCCTCTTCATTTGCCTTTGTCAAATTTTTTTTCTTCTTTATTCATACTCTTCAGCCGCCGTGTCCTTGGAAATATACAGCAAAATATGTATGAGTGAATCATCCGCTTAAGAGAGAGTCAATGCAATTGATGATTCAAGTGGAGAATGTTTTTTTTACATGGAGCGACTGAGTTCAGCTTGAGTTATAAACCTCAACTCAACAATTTGATCCAGTACTCTTTTAAATCCATTAAATGAATGCATGCAATAATAGAGGAATAGCATTTTTCTTCTAACATGTTAGGTAATAAGATAACAGATTTTACTGAAATGTTACTTATTCATAGTCTGAAACATTATTTATTTTTTACAAAAAAGTTGCAATTAGACAACCACATCATATGGTCTGTTTTTTTAAAGAATAAAAGCTTTTTACATCAGTTGAAACCAAAGTCGGAGCAATTAAATCTATGTATTTATTTCGTTTGCAGATCAGTGTAGTTGAATGGGCAGAATTTATGATTGATTAGTTGAATGGGTCCCTAATTTGTACATCCTGGGATTAGTCAAACGAAGGGGGTGAGGGAGGAGGTGTGGTAGAAAGCGGAGAATGAATTAGAGTCGTGTTTGCTTGCTGCTCATCAGGACAGTATGCTCGAGTCCCAGTGAATCACTGTGTTTATCACGGTGCACCTGGAGGGGCAGCGTACGTCTGGCGCACAACTTCACCTCGTCGCAATCACGGCACAAAAACACACTGGAGCTCTCGCAGACACACAAACATACACAATTACCCCATCTGGGCTGCAGATCCTCTGAGAAAAGTAATTTGGCTGCGGCACGGCTGAGATGACCAAGACGGAGAGGCTGTTTCTCTGAGATAACGCTAAGCTGCAGGAGAGCGGGTTGACTTTAAATGTTAGAGAAACTTGTTTATCATTAGGAGGTGTGTGGCGACAGCTGAGGGCTCCAAGTTCGGGGCTGATATGCATCAAGTCACAGGCATTGTAAGTCCACCATATTGCAATAATGCTGCGATATTAAAACTATATCTATAGTATATATTTGCGCAATTATCCCTGACAATGTACTCTGAGTAGACACAGTAGGGCATACACATTCTGCTGTCTGGAGCCTTAAAAAACATTACATCACCAAGCAGAGTAGTAAAGAAACACTTGAGGCAACAGTTGGAAAGAGTAAGTACTCTTACCAAATGGAAAAAAAAAAAAAAAAATGCAAGATAGCTGCAATGTCTCCTCCTCGTAGGCACAATGGATGCAATACATGCTGAACTTTCACCCCATCGCTCTTTCTCTTCTCTGTCCTCTGGAAACACAGCACTGTGCGGTTTAATGGACATGGTAGAAGGCCAGGGTCTGTGTGTGTGTATGTGTGTGTGTTTGTGCATCAGGACACTGGCAGAAAAGACTCAGAGGGCATTGTGTATTAAAGCCTCCTCTCCTCCTCTTCATCCAGTGCAGTTTTATGCAGCCCGGTGGCTTTTGTAATATCCAAAAATGAATGAAAGAAGCCAAAAAATGACTAGCAGTAAAGTGTGTGTATATGCACGTGTTTGAGTGTATTTGTGCATGCCTACTTATGTGTGTTGGCACGATGTGAAGAGTAGGTCATGTGTTTTTTTTTTTCCCTTTGGTCAAGTCACTCATCATCTCCTGGAGGGCACATTACCAAGCAGAGACAAATATACACATGACACAGTTAGAGCTGGTGCAGTGTGTGGGTTTCTCTGATTAGAGGGTCTTGTGCACACAAACCAGTAGCCCTGCTGTTCTCTTGAACGCCATCTTGACACAGATATTTCTCGTGTGGGAGGTCTGATCTCACACGACCCGACAAAGTGAAGATTAGATAAGATACATTGGCTTGTTACTGAGGATTAGGCGGCAGGGTCAACAAGTTAATAACCCACCGCTTGATTTCACGCCGGGTTACTGGGCTGCAGTTTGTTCGGTTCATCTGGAGAGCAGACGACAGGACAGAAGAGGCCGTATCAGGACTGAGCGGAGCTGAAGAGAAACAGATACAGATTCAACAGATTGGAAATGAAGAGTCATTCGGGATTTAGTGAGCAGATCATGCCCAGCTGCCTCTCTGTCTCCCCGTTCGGCGTCCTCTCAGACGGGCACAGAATGAGCGTACACAACGCGATAGGCACTCTGGGAACGATTCCAGCCCTCTTTCTTATCTTTTGTAGGGATGAGCAGACCGGAGCCAAATTGAATCACTTTAACAAGGCATGTCTTTTTGACTAAACACAGCCTGTGCCCTGGCAGGCTTCTCCATTTAACACACAGGATGCACGCATTCACTGCCGGTGAGAAAGTGACAAATATCATCATGGATTTGTCGTATTCGCTTAGAATTTGTATCTGTAAAGCACATGAGGTATTTTCTGGCTGCTGTTATGTATTATAGATTTTTTTTTTTTCCTGGAGGTCTCAGCATAATAGCGTGTTGTTATGAAAGGTATAATAGCTTACATGACAGTAAATAGCGTTTCAATAAGGAGGAACAGAAAGGTGGGCCATGCTTTACATTGGCAGACTATACCCTATACTTTACTTGAATCCAAACACACACACACACACACACTCTCACATCATACCAGCCCAGTGTTTATGTAGATAGTACATCATGGATATAAGAGCTTTCTGCCAGCTAGGGAAATTAAACTAAGGGCTTTAAATGGTCCTGTAAAGCACGCCTGCATGGGCACTCAGCATTAGGATAATAAACCACACGAATCCCCGATAACTCAGGAGAGCACTGATCTCTTGGTGTGTTGCTCAAGTAAGTGACACATGAGCACACACACACACACACACACACACACACACACACACAGAGAGAGAGAGAGAGAGTCAAAAGCAATGCATGCACTTTGTTTGAGTGAAGTTGTGGTGCACTGGCTGGAGGGCAGGAAAAGAGAGGAAGGAGAATAGTCGTCTGTAAACAAGTTATGTTAATGAGTCATTTGCGAACGCGTAGTCGATCCTGATTAATCTGAATCTCAGAGGCTGTCTGCCGAACAAGTTTGATGAATCAACGGGAAACTTCTGTTCCCTTTATCTGCACACCATCCTTTGTATTCCCTCCTTGCATGCATCTCTTGGAATTCATGTAATTTCAGCTATAAAAGGGACCACATGCTGTTTCTGAAATAGATGTGCATGCATAGTTTGCATTCTCATTTCAAATTGAAATTCTTCTTCTTTTTTTTTTTTTAAATTATTCATTTACTCACTCATTTATTTGTTATTTTGACTCGCCTCCATTCTTCAAGATTTGCCTTTAGCAAGCTTCCTCTATTACGGGAGTGGAAATGTGCCTGTGCGTTGTTGTAGATGGGATATCTCTTGACTTGGCACTTTTCCCCCGTGGCTTAGAGGCACGCGGGGACGTCTCTATGTCCTTATCGAAGGACAAGGGCAGCGTTTCCCATAAACCTCCTCTGGTGGCTCGTGGATATGAATTTTCTTTAAACTATAGTAGCCTATGCAATGTCACACTGGTTGGATTTCTTTTTCTGACAGTTTTTGTTCTTTGTAATCATTCACATGGGTATAAATTCCTGCAGCCCTCACTCAGACTGGGTGTCAGTCTGTCCAAGTCCAGCTTTTATGAGACTCAAATTCAATAACGAAATTACTTTTCCATTTTCATTTTAGGCATATAGCAACTGCTCTTATCCAGAGTGACTTACAGTGAGTGAAAGCTTAACTTTCTAGACTAAATTGTGAAGAGTGCAGATTTCTTTGATTAATCGATTGATTATTTCATTTGTCAAATGTCAAAAATAAACAGAGCCCACAGTGATGTCCTCGAACTGCTTACTTAGTGTGATCAGCAGATTAAATAAATTATATTAATGTATAAAAGCAAGAAAATCTTGGCATCGTAGCGATGTCGGTGAAGCTGTAAACAGCAAATATTTGGGATTTTTATATGATAAATGATTAGTGTCTTAAATTGTTTGGAGACTGTTGTAGCAGAATCTGCAGTGAGAACTTACAAAGTCAAAGTCAGATGATGATTCGAGTTTCCAGCGGCCAGTTTGGGGAAGATGTCGTGTTGCGCACATCCGTCTCATGTGTAATGCAACATGACAGACCATGGAGACACTCAGCAGCTTGTGGACTACAAATTCAACTTCTTTCTTTGTTTGTTTGCACTGTTTACCTCCCCGGGCTTTTGCACTGCAGTCATACGTTCATCTGTTTGTCAAACGGAGTGAATGAGTCAGAAGTGAATCTTGAGTTTTGTGATTGTTTATTTTTTTTCTTCTCACTCACTAGAGGCTGACGTGTGTGTGATTGCGCGTGTTTGCATGTTTTCATATGTCTTGTTGAGGCTGACTGGAGGTTGACACATCCCAAATGACCCTCTGACTTATGTCTCTTCCACATTTCTCATGCTGTTGATGTTCTTTCTTTATTATTTATGGGTTCTGGCGCCGTTGTTTTGGTCTCTGTTGTGAAAGCAGCAGCAGCAGCTATGTTTTGCTGTTGCATTTGCATGGGGCTGAAACTTAAGTCACTGTGGTGCACTTTGCTTTGGAAACATGTTTCATCATGGATCATCAGGCTAATGGACAATATATCAACTCAATAGCACACACAAAAATAAAATAACTCACACATGCAAAGGTGTCATAACACAGAGGCTCACACTGTAGAAAACAATCTACAGTGACTCTGTTTCTCTCTTTCTCTCTCTGACTCACACTCATTCACACACACAACACACCCGCTCTCACACACACACACAAAGCTCGAACACACACACACACACACACACGCACACACACACACACGCAGAGCTCACTTTCGGAAGCTGACAGTTGTATGGCTGTCCTGTATGTCTCTCTCCATGGTACTGAAATCCCTGACTCAGTCACCAGGCCAGCCATCTGGATAGGACAGGATGGTGTGTGTGTGTGTGTGTGTGTGTGTGCGTGTGTGTGTGTGTGTGTGTGTGTGTCTGTGTGTGCCATTCATAGGAACTCTGCTTCTTACGAGTTCACTAATACCCTGATTCCTGCTGCGTCATAATTTATCAAAACATTGCAATAACAGAGATTAAAGCTTGGCAAGCTGGCTTTTGGTTGATAACTGAATCAATTTTGCAGTCAAAATGTGAGATTTCCTGGTGTGAAGCTGAGCAATACAGATTTAGCATTTTGTTTTTTAATGTATTCTAATCAGGTTAGTTAGGCTGCTAATTGGCACTGAGCTTATAAATCAATCCGCAATCATCTGCATTTCTGCATGCAGTCAGTAAATCATCAGTCTCTTCTGATTCATCCTCATCACATTATCCACAAATTAGTCTCTAAATGAACAGTGACTGAGATGTAATCAAGTGCATTTTAAGTGTCACAATAATGATTAATCTACCAGGTATTCCAGATAATCTAATCAAAAGTCATATTAATTAAATCTTATTTAGACAATGATGAATAGATAAGTCAGGAAAAATGGCTGATGCTTGTTAATAGCTGATAGTTAACCTTGCCTGGGCCCATATCCCAGTGCCTTTTTGAACTTGAGACTGTGTGTATTTATGTGTGTGTTTAATCCACCAGACGCTGCTCCCTCACCCTGAAAATTGAATAAAAATCGAGATGTTGAGCTGTCGTAATACTGCTGGCTATAAATAGGTTTATTTCCAGTTTGCTGAATGGCTCTGGGTAGATCTGGTGTGTCCCTTAGTGCCTTACCACAGAGGCTGGGCTGGAGATTAATCACTGTTGTAGAAGTAGTCCACTCCACTCCTCTCCCTCCCGGGTGTAAAAATAGACTCCTGGTGTGCAGCTGTACACACACACACACACACACACACACACAATCACAAATCCACAGCCCTCTCCTGACTCCTCATTAGGGTTTGTCACAGAGGGGGAAGATTTTCAGGGTTGCACCCGCTCCTCCCCTTCTCTTCCACCAGTGCCGCCGTGGGTCTGCTGCCTCTGTCTGTGCCTCTTCCCTGGCCTCAGGGATGAATATCTATAGGAGGGGCTCTATTGTCTGGACTGTATGGAGTGAGGCACAGAAGGCCTCGGAGCCTCAAGGTTGAATCCGTAATGGGCTTTTCAGAGCACAGAACTGAGCAGGGAGCCAATCAGTAACTTTTTTTTTTTTTTATTAATATCATCCCGAGGAAATGGTATTAAACTTTAATCCTCCTCACAGTCCTTGGCATATGATGTGGCATGAATAACCGTGTTATGTTTTCCAATTAGAAAACCGCCCCTGTGACACCGCAAATGCATCATTATAACGATATACCACCGTCGCTGCAGTGCATATAATTTGCATGAGCAATACAGTGCTGTCACAGTGTTATTTTTAACCCAGTGGAAGGTGCACTGCAATGGCAACAGGAGAGCCGGAGCATATTGTGCCCCCTTTGTGTGTGTGTACGTCGAGCCACGGCCATCAGTGTCGTTGAGAGTGATTTCTGTTAAGAGGAACATTAGGCAGATGGAGGGCGCAGACTTTGAGGAGGATGCCTCAGCCTTTGAAGGGGGCTTGTTATAAAACCATCTGCCTCCCCCTGTTACGCATCCAAGATCCAAAGATTCTCTGCGGATGAGTTGTGCTGCTGAATCACTGCAACTGGGACAGAGTCTGCCTGTCTGTCTCTCTGTTTGTGTGTTCCTGTGTGTTTCTGTCTGCTTGTCGTTCCGCCTGTCTGTCTACCCATTGAAATGGGTACGTTTACAGCACATGTAGGGTCCCAGAACATCAAAAAGTACAAAACAGTACACAAACTGTGGCTCTCAGTCGATAATTATCACAGGGCAACAAATGTCATGATGAGCAAAAATTGTGTATTTTCAGAAAAGAGTCAACATATGGTTATTTTCTTCATAATTTTTCCCTGTCTTTGTGTAACTTTAGTTAGTGTAATGCTATTTGCTCTCATATACACTATAGATTTATGTCATAATGATGCATGTCGGCATGAATAGGAAGGTATACTGTAAATTTAAAGTGAGTAAACTGTTTTTAGATGGGTTTACCCTCAGCTACAACCCTGATCTTCCTTCCATCAGTATGCATAAAATTACATTTTTGACCAAAAGCCGCTCTGAAGATGAATAACTTAAGCCAAATCAAATTATTTTTGTGAGGAATCCCCTCAGATACAGCAGATACAGCTGGTAAGATTGAAGTTAATGATGAACATATGTTTTAAATCAGTGAGGGTGCTATAGGAACTAACAATCACATAGTTAACCCTATAAAGCCTGAACTATGAAAGAATTGGCAGATTGAAATTGAACCCTTTATTTAGTCCTATAACAAAATATATATATAAAAAAAAATAATAAAAAATGTTTTTACACGACCTTTCTGGTGTATGATATATGATATGTACTTGAAGTGGACCTTGTGGATATTTGTTTTGTTTAGATGTTGTTGTTGCATTTCTTTCAGCATCAATGCAAGTTGTCACTCAACCCAGTGCCCTTATTGATGATTGCTATGAAATCATCACCTGAATGCATGAAAAAGTCCTGGGGAAGCAGCAGCAGTGCCGTTATGCTGAAGCCTCTAGTTTCTCAGGAGTGATTGCTGAGTTGGACTGTGCCCTGTCATCTCAGCCTGCTGTTGTTCTATAGGCACTAAGTCTGCTTGTGATTCATGAGCCCCCAGTGTGTGGGAATCAATAGCCAGCACCCTCCATCAGGATGCAAACTTTTCTTGAATATGGACAAAGTAGACGTTCCTCCCTCTCGTTACCAAGAGCACAGTCCATCCGCACAGCTCAGGATGCTGAGGCTCAGTCCCGTCAGCTTTGCTTTGGTAATGCTCCATCTGATGTGGCTCAAACGACTGATGAAATATAAATCATGGAGAGACTGAGGCTGCCTCCGCACTCTTGCATCGGTTTTGACAGTAACTACCACACAGAGGTAGGGGGAAAGAGATACCTCTGGTTCCACATCTGACACATTTGAATTTATGCCCACCCAGCAGACATACTCTGGGCTGCTCAAATAAGTGGGAGTCAAATCCAACCCTGGAATAATGAATCTCCTCTTTGAATTAGAGAAGAAGGATTCTGGTGAAGGGCACTTGTGTGATTCATTAAATCTCTCTCGATTTGTGGTTGCCCACTCCCCACACAAATGAGGCGACTTTTGACCATCATGACTCATGGGAACCAGAAGTCAACACTGAGTCTGAGCTGACACATTTCCTCTCGGTCCTTGAGGAGGAGGAAAACTGTGATAAGTACGTATGTGCCTCCTCATCAGTGTGTTCCCCGCCCCATGGGCTTACTCAAGATGAGACTCTGGACATCCAAGTTGAAATTAAAGCTCCTTCAAGCCTTGAACCTGTGAACATGGTGGAGAACAAGGCACCAGCCATCCTGATCCTGGGAGATATGAGTCTATCAAGTATGGTTCAAGAGGTCTGGTCAAGCAGATCAACCTCCATATCCAGGGGCCAAAATCATCAAGGTACAAAACTTCCTGAAGGAGGAGATCCATGTCCCATTCCATCCAACTGCAGGAGATCCAGGCTGGAGAAAACAGTGAACAGCTATTTATTATTTGAATACATCTATTTGTGCACCACTGCTACAGTGTCTGCACATTTCTTTTTTTTGTACTTTTTTCAGTGTTGCTGTTTTGCAGCAGTGGTGGTAAATGATTTTTGTCCATAACTGTCAGTCCTAGAGCTGGTCCTGGTGCAGGCTGTGGCACTAAATTGCTTTCGTATTTGGACATTTGATTCTGTTTTTAAAAAATTCCTTCTAAGCACTGGGCCTCTGTTTTGTTTGTGCTTGCTGAGGCAAATTGAGTAGATCATAATGTGTTGTCAATTTTTAATGTGTCAATGTTCTTACTGTGGTGGAGGAAACACTGTCCTTATCCAGGCGATATGAAGTAGTCTGAAGCCCATAACCTGTAGTGCATCAGAGATGTTTTCTTATGAAAATATAATGTCTGCAAACTGTTTACAAACATCAAATTTCAGCCATGTTTCCTTGAACTTCTAAATTATCAAAAATATTTCTACTAAGATGCTGCAAGCTGAAATACTCAATGTATTATGTTAAGCTTGTATATTTTTGCTGTCATTTGCAATACAGAGAGATGCATTACAACTATAGTTATGTCATATTTTTAATGGCATTGCAGTGTAAATCTCTGTTCTCTCTGTCCTCTCCATGATGTGCCAGATTTTGGTTTGTCTTCCTATAGGCCACAGCTGTGGCTGTGAGGCCGGGGTCGATATTGACAGGCTCTCATCCGAAGCCACAACGCCAACTCATTCATTCACACTGTGCTTAGAATTAATCAGAGGTTTTGTTCCAGAGGCCCTGCCTCTTAATCATTCTCCAAAATCACTCTGCACCTCCCCAGAGAGCGAGAGAGGGCACCAGGCTTTTTTGACAAATGAATAAGAGACAGCGTGAGACAGTGTGAAAGACAGAGATAAAAGAGAGAGAGATGCAGACGGGGACAGAGAGCGCAATAGATAGAAAACATGAAAAAGAAGCATAAAATGTTTTGCATTATTATTTTCTAGTCGCTAATGAGGGATTACAAAGCAGGTCCTTAGTGACAGTTTTTTGTGTTTGAATGGCTAAATGTTGTGTGTTTACAGGCGTCTTACTGCTGATTACCGCTAGCTTTTATTCATATGCTAACTGGTACATTTGTAATTAGACGGGAAAACAAAAGGGTCTGTTGAATCAGAATTAGTGTCTACCACAGCGCCTTAATGAAATCAGTGCAGCCACGGATGGATAAGATTTTATTTACCTGATTAACAGCAGCTAGTAGATGAATAGTGACATTTCCAACAGTATTAGACTGTTTGAATAGATGGGAAGTGAATGTCATATTGTGGTGCAGATTGAATGGGAATCTTTGTGCGTCATTTTCATAGATTTCAGCAGTTTGACCATGACCAAGGCTTTATCCGCTGTCTCATTCGGTGGCCCTGGCCGGCAGTGCCGTCTTCATGAAAGGACAGTGTGGGCAGGGACGGGGTCTATTGTGTGGCCAGCCTTTGCTCCTGCACTGCTGGTTCCCTGGTGATGAGGATTGAATCAGCAGGTCAAATGTGACAGAGGGAGGAGGTCAATAAAGCTAATTGGTGCGGGGTGGGCCGCGGCGGTGCAAAATAATCTCCGGTAAATCGGCTTATCTCATTCACTCACACACATAAACGCAACTTTTTTTTTTTCTTAGCCACAATAAAGTGTGAACTGATAACTTATCATCATAGTGGCAAGCACAAGCTCTAGAAAATATTCTCTCATTCACTCACTATGGCACCGACTACATAATCTATGGCGAAATTTATTCTGCGTTTATGATCTGTACTGAAGCAAAGCATTTCTAAAAACAATAAATTTCCCCCATCTAACAAGAGGACCTCTGGATACTCCATCCTGCATAGTTCACACTTTATCCACAATGTTGAATTGTAAGCAAATATATTACATAGATGGCCGGAGGTTCTGCGGGAAGAGAAGACAGCTGCACACTGGAGTTCATGTCATCAACAAAAAAATGGAGGCTTGTACCTTATAAATGATTCATCTCTCACAGAGAAGAATCGGTTATTATGGTGAGGGGACTGAGTGGTTGTGAATTATTAATTCTCCAGTCAAAATAATCTGGCTCGCTAGATTGTTTGGATAAAGCTTGGGGCTCAGGGCAAAGACTGGCTATAGCTCAGTACAGTAAAACATAGTCTGTCCAAACCTGAGACATCTTAACTAGTCCAGGATTTATTTAGCTGTTTGGACTTGAGAGGGCCTACTGCACTTCCTTTGGGAAATTCAATTTTTAAACCCTGGAAAGGTTATGAATAATTATAATTTAGAAAAGTTCTGATTGACCAGCTAAAAACATATGATGATGGAACCATTGTGGAGGCACTGTAGGATTTCCATTGTTTGTGTCCAGGTATCAGTTTGTCTCAATCTGGTGAATGAAAAAAAAAAAAAAAAAAAAGATATCTGATTTACCCCGGTGAGTAAATACTATCCATATTTTTAGTCCAACAAATTGCAACATGTGTAGTTACTTATATTGGTCATGGAGATTAATTGAGAATTAATGACGTCATGGAAATGTCATTGCAAAAGGCTATAAACTGTGGTTCTTTGTCCAGAAAACCATTCATGTGGTCACTTACAATTTACATGGTCAATTTGGTCGAGTGCTGCCTCACGAGCACGTGGTGACTGCACACCATAAAAAAAAAAATGTTTCAGAGGATGCCGTAAACCACTAAGTGATCCATTGTCTCTCACAAGAGGCCATTCACTTACTTGACCCCTTTTTGCTCGGCATGTAATGGCCAAAGTCTGTTTAGAAAGTGTAGGATGGTTCACAGAATTTATTGAACCACTGAATCAACTTAGCTACATGCATGTCAAGCACTATGCAGTTTCCAGTGATGAAATTCTGCAGCACACCCACGCAGTCTACCCCGTTCAGCCAATAGTACACATATATACAACAGAAATAGTATCTTTACTAATTCCCTTAGCTATATGTTTTAATTTGCGCTGCACAATCCAGTCTTAATAGGACAACGGGACACTTTTTATCACCCCGTCCCAGCTAGTTGGGTGCAATATTAACAAAAGGTCCTCCTTCCCAGCATGGCCTGTGTCCAGGTGTCATTGGAGCAGCCTTGTTGTGCTGTTGATGGCTGCTGTGATTTCCTCAATCAAGCCCTGGCTCCTTTATCATGACAACTCAGCTCTTAGTGGTGTGAAAACCTGTGTCAGGAAAATGGGAACAGTGTTTCTATTGATCACCAGGGGGGTGAAATATCATCTCACATAGACAAAAAAGCAGGTACCCTTGAGGGACAGCCCCTACCCTGTATGGGTGGTCACAAAGACAGCAGGGGAACCCCTAGTGGCCATAACTGTGAAAGATCTGTTGGACTCGCATGTCACTGGACGTTTAATCCCACATGTAACATCCAGTGACATCCATAGATTTGTATATGGCAGGTTTTGGACCAGTGTCATTTTAGTTTTGACATCGCTGGAATGAAAACATGGCTATCCAATTTATTTTTTCATCGTTGATCTACATCTTTGCACTGACGAATTATTTAAGCTGCGGTCCAAAGCTGCATCACAGCCTCAGTGCGTCAACCTGCAGCCTCAGTTCCCTTCCTCTAACCTTCAGTTCCTCTCTGTCCCCCCTCAGGCATTTGGCCAGGCGTACTCCAACCAGCGCAAGGTGGCGGAGGATGGGGAGAGCAACGAGGAGACGCTGCTGCGGGAGTCGGCGTCAAAGGAGGCCTACTACATGGGCCGTCTGCTGGAGCTGCAGTCGGAGCTGACGCTGAGCCGCTCTGTGGCCTCCAACGCCCAGGCGGAGACTGAGAGGCTCAGCGCGCTTGTGCAGGAGCTGCGAGAGGTAAACTCCACATTTACACCATCCACCACCTCCCTAAAGTAGTTTATGTCTTTCTTTTTTCACTGGACATGGGAGAAACAGGAAATGTGAGGGAGAAATGGGAGTAGAACTGATGCACTTGGATGTATGTGTACATGCAATAAATAACAATTACAATTTTTTTCCCCCATCTAGTTCACATTTGTGCGAACATCTTGCTGATTTTAAAGGTGTCAAATTATTCAGTTTTCATGATTGTTTTTTCCAGTATATTTCAGCTTCTGATGAGATTTTTTTTTCATGATGCTCTGCAAATAAATGTAGCTCAGTTAAAACTTTATCTGTTGAATTAAACTGGAAACTCAAGTCCTCAGAGGCAGAGCAGTAAAAGTACTGGAGTCTGACTGGCTGACTACACCAGCTCATCTAACATAAACCTGCTGATTCAAGGGTTTCCAGTCCATATACTGTGAAATTCACTGGTTTGAAGTAAATGTTAATGAGTTTAGTTTATCAGTTGTGATGCCTTGACTGGATTTAATCCTATTGGGCCAGTTAATCAGGATGGAATGACTTTAAATTCACAAACAAAATCAAATTTGAACATTTTCTACATGAAATGTTTTTTCATCATATATGCATAGAATCAGAGTAACATTTGAAATCCCACAATAGGACTTAATAAATAAAGACTGTCATACTTGTATAAACCACCTATACTGTGCTCTATTTCTGGCTTGATCTCACTGTAATTTCGAGGTGCACAAGCTAGAAAGAGTTCACAGAGAGGCAGAGGAGGGCCATACCACACACACAATAAACAGTGTGTGTGTGTGTGTGTGTGTGTGTAAGCGTGCATTTAAGCATGCGTACATGTACTGCAGCCACTGTGGCGGGCAGTGCACGGGTTCGAGCTGGGGTCAGACACCGCAGCCACGACCCCATTGTGGGGGGCAAATCCGGTGTTAAGCTGGGGAATAAGAGAAATGCCCTGAGCTCGGCACATGTGTAGGGACAGAGCGAGCCAGGCCGCTCTCATCACACAACCAGCATTACACCCACAGAGCGCAGAGGCACAAGGACACACACTCTCATTCACTGCAGTCATCAGGGAATGTTGTCAAGTTGAATTGTCACTCTTTGTACCTGCTGCAGTAAAAGTTAATTCAGATATTGTGACGCTCAGTAAAAAGTGTGTTTAAGTAAGAGAAGGCTTCCATTTAATCAACATGTGCAAGCATAATGATAAAAATCAATGTGTTTTCTATGGGGAAGCAAATGTTTTTTTTGTTTTTTTTTCACCTGGAAGTCTTCATCTGCATAAACCTCCTTTTAAACTCTACAGGGAATGGTGATGCTTGTTATTCTCGCCATGTACACCTGTCACCTGTTTGCCTCCTGATCACGGCCCTTTGATGATGAGTTTCATCAGCTGCCTGTTGCCTCTCTTAAAATCCTCATTTGCATATGTGACGCCTATTAATGAGGAGGAGACACTTTTTTAATTGTGAGCGGCAGATGCTGCAGCATCACTGGGGGCTTAATTTGTCACAAACCACATCGAGTCAAAAATATTTTCGCAGATTCCAAGCAACCTTTCATAAACAATATTTACATACACAGATTTATCAAAAAAGAGGAGAGAGTTTACTTTACCTTGAGAAAATGTGCTGTCTGTTTTTCACTAATGAGAAATGCAGCTGTAGTTGAAGCTAAATGGAAAAATGGAAAAATGGAAAAAATAATGGAAAGATAAAATGGAAATTGCAAGTTTACCATTGGGTCTCTTTTTGTAGAATTCTCCTTAAAACTAAGCCACATATAGTACAATACAATTATATTATTAAATCAAAGTGCATCAGATCATCTTATTAAATCTTATCCCATCAGTCGGCTGAGATTCTTTCAGTCAAGAAGTTGTTTCAAATTGTTTAATTTAATCATTTACATATGAAAACACAACATAAAATAAAATAATACATATTAAAAATAATTAAAATAAAAAGCTTCCTTTTCCAGAAATACAAAGCTGTCTGGTGGCAATGCATTCAGTATCGGCCACTTCAAATTAGCTGGCAATGAAAATCTTTGAATGCTCAGAAATATGCTGATTCTGATCCTGCTGCATTTGATTATAAGTGCTTTGATTAATATTAACATAGAATATGAACTCTTAAATTTGTGCCATCTCATTGCCATAAAAGTTGAAAAGTTGGATAAAATAGTCAGATTCTCATATTGAATGGCCGAATCTGACTGGACAGAGACAGTTCTCATTCTGTTATAGCCTGTGGTAGTGGATCTCAAAGTAGAGGTCAAGACCCCCCACAGGGTCGTGAGACAATCTTAGGGGGTCGCAAGATTATAACACACAAGTCATTTTAAATATCCAAAGCTGTCATGATTATTTTTTCATATGTTACCCTTTTTTCTGTTTTCTTGTGACATACCGAGCAGTTTGAAAACACGCCTCCTCTGATAATTAAGCAAATGACACAACCTGAACAGGTGGTTATGCTTTTGTTGGACTGTTCACCTCTCTGCACATGCAGTCTGGGGCAGGGAGCGGCTTAACTGAGAACCGCTGGCCTACAATAATTACTGTATTACTGTAAGTTACAGTAATGTCAGACTTGACGTAAAAAAACATGAATTTGAACATAATCCCCACAGCTGGTGTAGGATTTGTGATGCATAACAGAGATAAGATGCCATGTCTGCCATGGCACTGTGAATGTAATTAAACTGTCACAGTTGGAGCTGTGAGGCCGAGGTCAGCGGCAGGTTAGCAGCTTGGCCCTGTGGAGGGTTCAGGTCCAGTGTTGTGTGGTGCACTGTCCCTGACCCTGAGCCACTCGAGCCCCAATCAGCTAAGTTTCTATAGAGCCTCACTGACTGATAATTGGCCTCTAATCCTGTGCACTTCATACCCAGCTCAGCCCTAATGCCCTGCATTGTCATGAATATGTAACGAGTCAACACGACAGCAACAGACAGGTCATAGGCATCAGTGATATCACATCATACAAATTAGTAATTATGGATTGTTTTATGTATTATTATTATACATATTATTATTATTGTTAGAGGATAATTAGGCTTGCTATTACAGTATTATACTAGGTATTTGTGTGTTTGGTACAAGAGTATATTTCAGTGCTTTTCACAGCCCTGTTTCTGTGTTTAGAATTGAATATATTGCCTTTATTGTCAGTGAACAGCAACTGTACATGAAATCCCAGTGCAACTCCTGAAGACAGATAAGTGGCACCAATAAAGGCACAGGATAAAAAGATTAAAAGACAATAAAAACTGATCTACCATTGACTTTCATGTAATACATAGATAGTTACAATGCAAAAATAATTTTATTGCACAGTATATTGCACACTTCACTGGAAGCTATTATATTGCACTAAGCCTATGACATTTTTGCACCGTCTCCAGATTTCTCAACAGCCTGGAATTATTTAATAGAGTTCAGTTATTTGAGGGCATGTCGATAAAAACTGTTCACGAGTCTCAAAGTACGGGTCAGTCGCAGCAAAGCGAAGAGGTGATTTATTGCAGTCGTTTCCAGAGTGTAGTAGCTACTGGGGCGCCCCGGTGGCTCAGCGTGTAGCGAGCGTGCAGTGTAATACTGAGCCTAAGCTGGAGCGGATTGGGTTTGAATCCATCCAAGACCCTTTGCTGCAGGTCATCTCCACTCTCTGCCCCGTCTTTCCTGTCTCTCTCCACTGTGACTGTCTAATAAAGCAAAAATGTCCAAAAAATCTTTAAAAAGAGTGTATAGACTATCCCTTAGCTACTGTGTAAGCCAAAAGGTGCAGTGTGTATCATAGTGGCCTTTCGTGGCAGTCCATTTCATAAAGCACTTCTGCCTCTCTGGAAACAAAAACCACGTCCTCCACCCCCAGTCGCCAGCCTGAAGCTCTAGAGGGTCAAAGCCAAGAAGCGGCCATATGTGTCCCAGGTTTATGAATCTGCTCCCCTGTGTATTCTTCCCCCCCACACACACACACTCTTCCACCCCTCACTGAGACTATCTCTGGGTCAGCACTTCTGCCATATGTATGCGGAGCTGCAGGCTGCCACTGAGCAGCCTCGCTGACGAGAGGACGGGGAGAGGAGAGAACACGAGCGGCTGGTAGAAGATGACAGAGAAACAAGATAATCTAATGCGTCACGCAGCATTTAAATCCATTTTTGAGACAAGCAGAGTTTCTCTTGACAGATAAATTGAACAAATCAAATATCAGCTCCCGTCTCCCATCTGCTTACCTCTTTGTTCACACATATGCACACATTCCCTAGCCTGCACGCATATACAGTTACATATTTTATATTCATGCGTCTATGTATATGTGCAGTAACTGCAGTTTTAGAGCTACATTATACTGTACATTTGTAGTCCTGGCAGCCTGTCAATTCTGGCATTTCTGTTCTGATGACAAAGGGATTATCCTGCTCGGCATTTCTTACGCCCAGTAAAATGATAATCTTTGGGATATACATGAGAATTACTGCAGAATTTCCATTTGTAGCCGGGCCTAAGCCATTCCTCTGGAAATCCAAGCAGTCTTATAGTCAGTGCTCCGAAACTGGCAAGCCCCTTTTCTCTCTCTTCCTCTCTCTCTCTCTCTCTTTCATCCTCACTTTCTTTACAACCATTTGGAATGCATTTATTGTGATTTTAATTTTGCTTGACAAAGCTGCACATAAAAAATAACTGGTAAATAAAATAATGATAAAATGAGGAGAGAAAGGGAAAAAAGAGTATGCAAATAAATAAATTAAGTAACAATGTAACCACAATTTTAATCAAAGGTAGATCTCTTTATACTGCAGTTATTAGAACTTATCTAATGACAAACAAGGAATTATTTTCATGCAGTTAGGGTTTTATTTTAAGGAAACAAAGGCAGGATATAAGTGCATTTATTGGTTGCTGTTGTCTTGCCATTAACAGTTGTTTGGGCACCGATAAATCTGCTGAGGTCGACTACATGTTCCCCATCCTGCCGAGCAGCGCCTTCGCAGATTTATGACATTTGTGGTCGGTGCATTTCTCCCTTCGACATTTTTTTTTTTTTTACTCGGTCCGGCGTATGCTCGGGTTTCTAAGGGCATCTGTGACTCAAAAGAATTATCTTGCAGGGTTTTGGAGAGTGCTGACCCATTGCTTTTATGGGAAAGTCGGATTGTTTCACAGAATTTCTCTTCCTGTGTGTGTGTTTGTGTGTGTGTTGGTTTGGCGAGGGTTAGAACACATGCACAATTGTACCCATGGGCATAATTAACTTTGAATAAGACAGCACGCCTGTTGCCAGCGTACATAATTATTGCATGTATGGTGCCATAGTTCATTGTTTACAGCAAAGGATGAGTGACATTTCAGTGTGCCAGAGCCTTTCCACTGAGCCAGCATGCACAGCACCAGGAGCCTGGCTCTGTTAGGCCTAAACTGAGCAGAACTTGAATTCATGTCATTAGTAATACCTGTGTTTACCTGCTATTCATGTGAAAAGGGCCTGTTGTGATGATCAATGCTATGAGGACACCGTGTATGTCTTCCTCCTTTACCCGTTTGAACACTGTTGAGTAGCACCAGAGCGACTAATCGAGTGATGTATTAGTCTTGTTATTAATTGCATTACTGTGTTAATTATATTTAATTATGTCAGATGCATTAATTAATTAATTGTCATGTATTCATTCATTCAAATAAAAACACCAAACAGCTTCACACATGCTATGTTTTGCTTGCATTTCGGTGTTTCACGTCATAACAAAATGCATACTTTTACATGCTATTTCAAATAATGTATATTTTTATTTATACTCACATTGCTTTTGGTTGTTTTTTTTTCTTTTTTTTTCTTTTTTTTGTTGTTGCTTTTGGTTGTTGTTTGTATATCTGTTTCTGTATTATGACTAATGCTTCATCCCACACACTGGGTGTTGTAAGAAAACAGTAAGAAAAAAAAAAAAAAAAAAAAAATTGGTCAAACAAAGTGAATACTTTTATGTATTATGTACCTGTATATGTATGTAATTTTAAGACATCCCTTTGGGCCCTGGTCACTATAGTGATGAGCATTTGTCATTATTTTTGACATTTTATCAATTAAATAATTAATTGAATAATTGAAAACAATTCTTAGTTGCAGTACTACTTTATGTGAACATGTAGGTTGTGGAGAAATATTGACGTTGGCCGTCTTTCTCCCTGCTTCCCCACCTCTCCTCTTTCTCCTTCCTCCTCTCTCTCCCTCTCTCTCTCCCTCTGCTCCCCTCTTTCCATCTCTTCTTTCTCTGCTCCAGAGTAATGAGATGCTGGAGCTTCAGAGGAGCAGGATGAGGGAGGAGATCAGGGAGTATAAGTTCAGAGAGACCAGGCTGCTGCAAGACTACACAGAGCTCGAGGAAGAGAACATCACTCTGCAGAAGCTGGTTTCCACGCTCAAACAGAACCAGGTCAGTATATTAGCATCTTTACCCCCCAGTGATGTATTTCATGTAGTAACACTGATTACGTAAGTCTGTGTGAAGCCTACATTTACTGATGCTCAAAAATCAATAAATCATAAGTTGCACAGCACGTGTATAGATTTTTTTTTGCCCTAGAAAGATTGGTTAGTGCTTTCAGAGAGCACATATCCCACCATTCCTTAGTACGTATCCCAATTTATTTAGCAATATATTCCCTCACAAAAAAGATACAATACAATCAAGCATAAATTCTTCCCTCCCCGCTCCAAAAATAATTCAATCAAAAAAGGATGATAAAACAAATTAAAATAATAGCAACACTAATTATAAAAATATTCATAATAATGACAGGAATAATGTGTGTTAATGGTAGAAAGAAAGAGAGAAAAGCAAAAAAAAAAAAAAAAGGAGGAAAGAAAATTTGTAAGTACAAGATATAGACATACTAACAGGACAATACATGCAGTTTATTATCATCTTATATAATGTTCAAGGCACCCACCAGGGCCAGGAAACACCCAGGACCGCCCAGACCAAAGGAGGCACACGTGTACAAATTATTGACTTCATTTTCCAAAATCAATTTTATATGACTTCCAATACAACCTCCAAATGTACCATTCTTTTAGTCTGGCAGTATGGCCAGCAGGTCCAAGATATATTGGAGCACGACACATCCAGTTGCTCATCCCTCGTCACACTTTCATTACTGTAAGGGTTTACGGTGTCTGATTTAATGTCCAGCCGCGGTGTGAGTCACATCTGTACTGACTGGCACATTATATCATGCCTGCTGGGGGTGGAGGGTTGATTGGAAGTACAGCACAGTAAAGGTCATCTGTGGTATATAAAAGTGACATTTTGGCCTTGAGAGTGTTTGTCAGACAGAAAGAAAAGGCAGAAAGTAGATAAAAATCTGTGTCCTTCTTTATGACTATCAATCTTAAGGGAAAGGTGAAGGTAATTTTTGTTAGATGTTAAAAAGTATCACACAGTTATTGCAAAGTCGAAATTCTGATTTTCCTTCACTTGTCTGCCCTCCTGCCCTCTCCTTCTGCTTCCTTCTTCTTTCCTTATTTAGGTATGACTAAATCATTCACACCAAGCTCCTTGGAATGCATCCAGGCCTTCATTAAACCCCTGTAAAGCCCTATATATATATATTGACCTGGAAATGGGTCACCTCTTACTTGACTAGCAGCTCCAGTGCTATCTCTCATCTCCTTTCCTTTCCTGTCCTGTCCTCTCCCCAGGTGGAGTACGAGGGACTGAAACATGAGATTAAGGTGCTCGAGGAGGAGACGGTTCTCCTCAACAGCCAACTGGAGGATGCACTACGCCTAAAGGACATCTCTGAGGGCCAATTAGAGGAGGCCCTTGACGCCCTGAAGAGCGAGCGCGAGCAGAAGAACAATCTGCGAAAGGAGCTGGCCCACCACATCAGCCTGAGCGACAGCGTCTACGGAGCAGGGGCGCACCTGGCCCTCACCGTCACCGGCGTCGAGGGCCTCAAGTTCCCGGAGGAGACGAACGGAACGAATGGCACCAACGGCAGCGCCATGCCCGCCGCTAACGGCAACAACGAGGACAGCAACCGGTGCAACGGCCACCTCCACGCAGGCACAGGATTGGCCAAGATGAACGGGGACTACCGCCCGGGCCGGAAAGGGGAAGCTCTGCACCCGGTGTCCGACCTGTTCAGCGAGCTCAACCTGTCGGAGATGCAGAAGCTCAAGCAGCAGCTCCTGCAGGTGGGTCATGGGAAAGGGAAATGCAAGTTGGGAGTTCTGCTAGGAAATTGCAATGTTCCATACAGGTTTGGCTTTCCAACATTGCATAACACCGGCCTAAATAAGATTTTAATTTGCAACCCTCAGCTAATTGCATTGAAATTGCACTGTGTAATGCCATCCTTACAGTGGCTGAGGCTTACACTGTCATAGTTACAGTATAAGTCATGCGTGTTTGTGCATGTGTGTGTGTGTGTGTGTGTGTGTGTGTGTGCTCAGTCCCAGGGTTTTATGAAGCAGAACACAATGCACATTATTTCCACAAGTGATGCCAGCAGCACTTGTGGGTGCCACAACTGATGGTGAGATGATAGATGACTCACTACACATCTACAACTGAAAACAGCCTTTTTTTTTTTTTTTTTTTTTTTTTAATAAAATAAGATAGACTGCCTATCAATAACCCAAGTAACAACAAAACACTTCTTCTAATTTGGCCCTTTTGTGTGATTGAATGTTTATTGTCCGGGACTGTCCCAATGCAATTTGAATGTCACAAGGAGCTTATTGAGTATTTGTTTGCTTTAACTCCACATTCAATCTCAGACAATCAATGGAGTTTACTGCAGAGGGATAAAGGCAGCAATTTACACACCCAGAATATTAGAAGAGACGCTTTAACTCTCTTTTTCGCAGTAAATGTCAATAGAGAAAGAGAGTTGAGGGTCTTACTAACTGCTCTGCTGCAGTGTGTGTGTGTACGTGTGTGTGTGTGTGTGTGTGTGTGTGCGTGCGTGTGTGTGTGTGTGGAGGGGTTCTCCACTCCCCTGATGAAAGCAGTCGTGTCCACAGGCAGCAGCCAGGAAATGACAAGGTGATGACATTTTGGGAACAAGAGAAAAACAGAAAGAAGGACAAACAAAACAAAAAAAAAAACATACCCATCTGTTTCCTGCAAAAGGCCATTCAGCACTGCAGGTTTTACTGGATGTTTGGCTGTTTGCTATCTTTGTTTTCCCAAGACAAATAAACCCAGCCACCGTGGAAACTTTGGGGGAGCATTGTTCAATGTTTGCATGTGCGAGCGTATGTGTGTGTTTGTGTGTGTGTGTGTGTGTGTGTGTGTGTGTGTGTGTGTGTGTGTGAATTTCCCAAGGAATGTTTTACAATACAATGGGGAATCCCAGTTCATGTCCCTCTAAAACTCTCAATTAAAAACCTACAAAAAAGAATTAAGAGCTCTTTAAGTCAAGTCAACGCCCCAGATACGCACACATACCCTTCTGCCACTCACAGTGACAGAAGAAATCGTAGTACGCAAGTATTTGTGCTTGCATTGACGCACACATGTCGATCGTGTGTGTGTGTGTGTTTGTGTGTGCATGTGTGTGTACATGAGTAAAGCAGAGTAGAGACGATTCAGAGCAGAACAAAGTGATGAGTTGAATCCAGCAGCAGAGGCACACCGCAGCAGTACATTAGCAGAGTGCGTGTGTGTGTGTGTGTGTGTGTGTGTGTATGTGTGGGTGCCATGGGGAGCCCTGTCAGCGTGATTAGCGTCCGATAAAGCAGGACGTCAGATGCAGCGGCAAGGCAGAGGCTGGCTGTGTCTGCTGTTGGCTCAGAGACACAGAGACAGGAATAGAAGCCTTTCCAGGCGGAGGGGAGGGAGCGATGGATGTGAAGTGTGAGATAACATGGAGCACACACACACACACACACACACACACACACAGGCATGGCATCATGACATGTGGCTGACACAAAGAGTATAGAGCTCGTACTGTGCCACAAGTTCTGTCCATAGTTACATATAGGACCTCACCGCTCTCACATCTGTTTCTACTCAAGTGTCTGCAGGGTCCTGAAAACCTATTTGCATGTTTTAGATCACATTATATTAATGTTGAGGCTTTAAAGGTCTTGAACACAGCCAAATAAAGTATTTTAAGTTGTAAATTCAGTGTTAGATTACTAAAAATGTTAAGTGCATTGTGTTTTGAAACCAAACCAAACCGGCAGACCCTAAATTCTCTAGTTCTACAAGTCTACAGGTTATTTATGTTGTTTTTTTTATTTGCTTTTTCAACATTTATTTCAAATACAATATTTGGCGTGCTATATATTCCACTCTAAATGGCAATAAAAATGTGTTAAGTATAACTTGGAGACACCCTGAAAACCATAACATGTGCGTGCCTGCCTGTGTCATGAGTTGATGTGTTGATGTCCGATTTGTGAGCATCCATCCAGGCACAAACACACACACCCAAACACACACACGATCGGTAGGTATGCATCGTGAAGGACGGAGAAAAAAAAAAAAAAAAAAAAAAAAGCAGGACAGGAGATTAGTTTTGAACGTAAATCAAATTAAGTCATTAATGTACATTTTTTTGCCCTCGCTGAAATCCAGTGGGAAATAGAGAATTAGATTAGGGGCCCCTGCATATTAGTGGTGTGCCTTTCCCAGTAAATGTATTCTCTCACTAAGCAAATTTCCGCCAGAGCCAATAACTCGGGGAGGGATCTAAATGCCAGCACCTTCATGGGTCTAATTGCAAGTTGAATTTTGTAAATAACCTTCCCCATCATGCACACTGTCAAATAAAGTTCACAAATGGAAAGAATGAAAACCTCTTTGGGTTTTTTTTTCCTCAAAGATAAGCTCCAGTGACTTAAACCATGAATAGTCACATTAATTTCTATACATATTCATGCTGGCTGATAATCTTTAACTTAACTTAGAGTTGCAATATTCTGTGTCATGGTGGCATTTGCCTTGATGTTGTCTGTCTTTGATGTGTTCCTCTGGGTTGAGAGCGCTGGCAGAGTGATAACACACAGCGCGGGAGCTTACTGTGGCTTAAAGTCCGCTGTGCGCTGCCAAGTCTTAGCAGAGGAACCTAGATCGTCATATTTTCAGTCTTTATCGCTCCTCAGGATGCTGTGTTGTCTTCATGCCACTGCGACTCTTGTCCCGGTCCTCTCGACCCTCCTACTCGGTACCATTTCACACACTGACACATCCCTCTTGGCTGTCGCTCAGCTAACTTGGCTTGCACCGCAGCGATAATAAGACCAGGCCTTCTCAACCACCTTCCCCATCTTCTCCGTGTTACAATTATATGCATAAATTAAAAATGATAACGCTGTTTACCCGTTCGTTTCCCTTTGTTTCCCTGGGCCTCGTCCAGATGGATCAATACAGTTTCACCATCTCAGCGCTTGAGGCAGTGCAGATGGCTGACTCCTCTGATAGGTTCAAGACATTGAATAGCACTTGACTTCAATTACAGGAGTCGCAACCAGCAAGCATAATTTATGACAAGCAAGCTGTGGATATATTACACCACATGTCATCGTACACCTCTGTACCGTATCAGAAATGCAGGTCAACTGATGTGCTATGGTATTTGCCTGTGATTTCCATGGGTTTGTTCAGATACTGCTTTATAATTGTGTGCAGCATTTTTTTTGTTTTTTCATCTTTATGCGGCCCCTTAACATGTTGTGGAGAGTTGCAGTTCATCCTGATCATGCACTTGCATAACAGAGAATTTAGTGACAGACTTCTTCAGTGGCCCTTGAATATTGCTTCTGTTTCTGTTCTTTTTTCTGATCTTTGTGAAGCACAATATGTTGATAGATTGAAATAAGTATCACTAGTTTGTCATAAAAACTTTGCAATTCATGAATAAGTCTGGACAACCACATTGCGATGTCAGTTTTGCATGGTGCACCTTTAATGACATATAATTTCTATGATACAAGGGAAGCATCTCACATTTATAAGACTGTATATTGCATTTTTATTTTCTTAGCATCACCTTTTTATACTGATTATATATATTTATATTTATATTGTTTTATTGCCGTCTATTGTATTTTTATTTCTTTGAATCGCATTTGTATATTGTTTTATTAGCTTTGAGCATTTGTATTTTTAACTTGTAAAGCACTTTGTGAGTTCTCTCTGTGAAAAGTGCAATATAAATACATTTTACTTTTTTTTTTTACTTACTGTTGAACAACTTGTGCAGCGCTTTCTCCCCTCGTTATGTGTCTGTCTCTCACATGTTAGTGTATCCTCCCGTCCTGCAGGTGGAGCGTGAGAAGGCGGCGCTGCTGATGAACCTGCAGGAGTCACAGACCCAGCTGCAGCACATGCAGGGTGCCCTGACCGAGCAGCACGAGCGCGTCCACCGCCTCACCGAGCGCGTCAATGCCATGAAGCGTCTCCATGGAGACAAAGAGCTTGATGACCCACAGGAGAGCGAGAAGCCGGATGGCGGCTCCCCGTCGCCACCAGCCAACGGTCGGTATGACCCGGATATCCATGGGTTTGAGATCCTGGAGTGTAAGTACAAGGTGGCAGTGACGGAGGTGATCGACCTGAAAGCAGAGCTGAAGGCCCTGAAGGAGAAGTACAACCAGGCTGTGGAGGGGCAGGGAGAGGAGCACAGCCCCAGTGACGACCGGGTGCAGGCACTGAGTGAACAGGTGAGGCATTCTCACGTAGATTATTTTGTTCTTGCTATTTCTGCAACCTTTTACATCACAGTGCAACTGCCACATATCTGCTTGCTCTTTGAATTGGAGGACGTTGACCTCACTTATAGGAACTATTGACCCAAAGTACAACAAGTGCATTACTTCACATGCAGATGCTGTGCTGTTGGGTCATGGGGTCACAAGAATTTTTTCACTGGAAACTGTTTCCTGCCAAAGAACACCAGAAATCTGTATCTATATGTTCCTACGTTGTACAAATTCAGGTTGGGTTTGGATAGGTGTAGTTTGTTGGTGTTCTTTGGTGAACTGTTTCTTAATTTTCTCACCTTGTAAAAAAAATATGTGTAAAATGTCTAATTTATTTAATCTGAACAGGTGACTAACCTGGAGCGCTCCTATCGTGAGGGCCGGGAGAAGGTGGTGTGCCTGGAGGCGGAGCTCCGAGCATCCTCGAGCATGGCTACAGAGAGCCAGAGCATGCTGAACGCAGCGCAGGATGAGCTGGTGACCTTCAGCGAGGAGCTGGCCCAACTCTACCACCATGTCTGCCTGTGCAACAATGAGACACCCAACCGTGTCATGCTGGACTACTACCGCCAGAGCCGTGTCACGCGCAGCGGCAGCCTCAAGGGATCTGACGACCCCCGGGCCCTGCTCTCCCCCCGCCTGGCACGACGTCTAGCGGCGGCCTCGGCGGCCTGCGGCTCAGAGTCCCCGCGCAGTCCCATGGATTCTCCTTCCAAAGAGCCGCAGCCCAGTGACACAACAACCACATCCAACACAGCGGACAGGGAATCTCCAGCATGCCAAGGCAGCCCCAACCACACCCCCATGGGTTCACCAGTAATCAGTGTTTCTCATTCTCCATCCCCAGTGCCCTCTGAGGCGGGCGGGGACCTGCGGAAGGAGCCCATGAACATCTACAACCTGAACGCCATCATCAGAGACCAGATCAAACACCTCCAGAGGGCCGTAGACCGCTCTCTGCAGCTGTCCAGGCAGAGGGCTGCAGCCAGGGAGCTGGCACCCATGCTTGACAAGGACAAAGAGTCCTGTATGGAGGAGATACTCAAGCTCAAGTCCCTGCTCAGCACCAAGAGGGAGCAGATAGCCACACTTAGGCTGGTGCTCAAGGCCAACAAACAGGTGAAAAGAACATGTTTTTTCACATACATGAAGTGCAAACACAGCATAAAACTGCTTAATATATATGCAAATTGAAGGTGACACACATTTTGTGCAATATTCTGGATAAACTGCACATTAACTGTCATTTGTCGCCGGCAATTTTCTTTTTTGGCAACGATATAATCCACCATTTATTATCTGGAATTAACCCACATATTGTACTAAAATGCTAAATCCAATTATTCCATTTCCAGACAGCAGAGGTTGCGCTGGCTAATCTGAAGAGCAAGTACGAGAATGAAAAGTCAATGGTTACAGAGACCATGATGAAGCTGAGGAACGAGCTGAAGGCTCTGAAAGAAGATGCTGCCACCTTCTCCTCTCTCAGGGCAATGTTTGCCACCAGGTGAGCAGGATTCTGGGAAATATGAACATTTCTTTTAGACTGCTGGAAATACACGGGGGATTTGCATGTGTTACTGTGTGAAGAACTGGTCATGAATATAAATGAATGTGGAATCAGTGTGTATGAATTCTCAGCTCGCCACACTCAGATTTCCTTTCTCTCATTTTACCTTTGCTGTTCCTTCTCTCCTTCCTTCTCTTCGTCGTTAGATGTGACGAGTACGTCACGCAGCTTGATGAAATGCAGAGGCAATTGGCAGCGGCCGAAGATGAGAAGAAGACGCTGAACTCCCTCCTCCGTATGGCTATCCAACAGAAGCTGGCCTTGACCCAGCGCCTGGAGGACCTGGAGTTCGACCATGAGCAGACCCACCGCGGCCGAGGCGCTAAAGTGCCCAAGATCAAAAGCAGCCCGCCCAAAGTAAGTCGGAGAGCCGCCCTCACCGCTCCCCCAAGCCCTACAAGGCTTCACAGCTCCTCCACCATGAGCACACACACCCGTCACACCTCCCTGACCCTCTGTAGTCCACCTTCCTTAGAATTACCCACCTGTCCCTCCATGTCTCACTGGATCTATCCTCAAAACCCAGATCCTGAAACAACCCAGACCTCAGCCTCAGCCCTGCTCTCCTTGGGTCACTCCCAGTGGTCTCTGGGAACCCAGGCGGTCATCATAGATCCCGAGTCGCTAACTTTAGAGTTCAGGCGGATCATTCATTCAGGACAAGACTTAGGTCAGCTGTCCCCGTCTCCGAACCCTAGCTCTGCCCCGGTATCTCCGTTACGTCGGGCAAGGTAATGCTTCATTAAAGAGCACATCTGGGCTTCCTCTCGGGCATCGCCGCACCCGGCACCAGTATCCCTTGTGTGCACCGTTCGCAGAAGCCTCAGGACTAGGTGGGAAACAGAGAGGAGGAAAACTGGTTTCTTGTGTCTATGGTTTGAACAAGCAGCAACACTTTGACTCTCTCCTCAGGAAGAAGAAGCCCTTGACAGCTTTGCTTCATCCTCAAAACAGTGCTGAACAGCTCATTCAGCCCATACTCTTCCTCTCCATACACAGTGACTTCAGCTAAAACGCTCAATTATAGTTTTTAATGACGAACGCAGCTGGGTTGCAGTGGATTTTTTTTTTTTTTTTTAGACGAAAACCCCATATTTGATATCAGGTACCATTCTCTGGAAGTGAGATGGCTGATAAAATAATATATGTCATTGTGTATTCCCCCTCTGCAATACTGTAAAAGAGGAAATAGTGTTTTAAAGTGAAAACAAAGAGGCATACTACAGCATGAGCAAGCAATGAAACAGTCAAATGGCTGCAGTATGCGCTTTGGCTTTCACTGACTCACAGCACCTCGCCATGGCAGACTCAGTGAATTACAACATAGAAAGACTATTTTTTAACATTATCACCTTATGGACAAATGAATGTACCTCATTAGGCCTATTATATATGTTTTATTCATTGATGATATGATGTAAAAACGATATATCTGCCAGTTAATCAGTGCATGCCTTATTTTTCATATCTTTGGAACAAAAAGCATTTGACAGGGGGATCACATGGATTCATAGCGTATAGGGTCTTAAATAGCTAACCTGATGTTCAGAGTCGCATGGAAACCAGCAAGACCTCCTCTCTGTGCCTCTCTTGCTCTGGGTGCATCTCCATCTTTGATGTTCTCCCCTTCACTTGATTTGTCTCCACTCCTCTACATGTATCAGAAACAGAAGCAATGTAAGACAAAGCATCTGCTGCAGATGAGCAGAAGGAGAGAAATTTAGGGACGGAAACCGCTTGAAACTAAATTCATCCACAATGTGCAACGCCTTGATGATCCCCTCTTGCAGCACTGCTACTGTCTACCACCAGGTGGCAGTGTCTGACCACATTTCCATCTCTCCATCCCATTGGAGACTTTCCTGTCAAATGCTGTTTGACTCTATCTCCCCTCCCCCCAGATAACCATCTCTAATATAAGTGAAACAAAAACCTGCGTACACAAAATATAAAGGAAAATAAGTCATCATATCTGTGTTCGTTGAAGAACTTTGTTTATGTGAATTATTACATGTGTGGAAGTCAATACAGTAGAGCTCAAGGATATAGTAGCCATAAGTCGGTGTTGGGGCTGCAGGTGGACTAATTGTTGGGTTTCCCTGAGCAGGACTGGATTTTTCAGTGATAGCCCCACTGTTTTTGTCCTCCTCCTTTATGTGTAACACCAACAAATACAGTGCTGGATTTGCAAGTGCGTGTGTAAATGTGTCTGTGTCTCTGTCTCTTAGGGTGTTTTGTGTTTTCTAACACCAGTGCTGTCTGTCCTCCCTCATGAATTGAACAGTGGGTCGTCTTGTCAGTGTGGTCAGATGAGACTGGTTGACAGCACCATTTAGTATACAGATATTCAGACACATACAAGCTTATGATGGACCTTGACAAAGAAGCAGAGGATCACGCTCGGCCTGACTTGAAGTATTATGTTCTGCTTCTTTTGCTCTTTGTCTCTCATGTTGTGCTTCTCCCATGTCTCATCCTCACTCTCTGCACCATTCATCTACACTGTAAATTTCCACGTTTTCCAGATTTCCAGAATGCATTGGGAATACTCTCACTCACTCTGCAAGCTAAACCAAAATAAATCAAACTGCACACAAACTGCTTTTCTAATTAGTGTACAGCAGGTGCTACTTTCCCTAAATAACACCTCAAATGTTTTAAGTGCTACAATTTTGCAAAGAGAACAACATTTTACGGGCCAGGATCAGACGAGTGCCACATTATGAAAAATCCCTTTCTGAGCCAGCAGCCAACCAGCAGTCAGTCTGTTTTTGCCTCTGACAAGGCCTTCCCCCTGTGCTGTCCTCCCTGTTGTCTCTGTCCTATTGTACTAACCGTGGGTGTCACCACTCTGTATATCTGTCTAATTTATCAGTTTTTTGTAGATTGTCAGCAGCCTGCTGCCTCAGTATCGTCACTCTCCCCACAACTAAGGCGAGGGAGAGCCTCCCGAGCCCGCAGGTAACAAGCTATAGAACCGGCTAGCAGTAGGCTCACTGGCATCCATATCCATCTATCTATCTATCTATCTATCTATCTATCATTTATCTATCTATCTATCTATCTTCCATCCATCACGTGTTTAATCCAAATACAATAGGCCTGCCCACATCTCTACAACAGGTAAATGCTTTATAAAACCAAGTGCAGCTAATTCCTTCCTGTTTAGTGTACACTGTTGAACATTACTGCAATGACATGGCTTTCTTTCCTCACACTGTATTATTAATAATTTATGCAGTAATAAACCACTCCCCATTAGTTGATGGAGTGAAGGAAGTTTTTTTTTCACTCTGCATGTACATTTTTGCAAGATTTGTACACATGTAGTGGTATTTGTTGGTGAATGCCAGTGTAATACATCCATCAGGTTTGGTCTGTTGAGTTGATAAAGAGTTGATAGAGACACGATTTTGAGCAGTGACACAAAGTTGTTTTTTCGCTGCTGGTGAATTTAGCTCCATCATTTTGGAAACCAGGGGGGCTGTAAAAAAAAAAAAAAAAAAAACTTTGAAAGTGAAACTAAAACTTATGTCAGTTGCTGAGCACCCTTAAAACTATTTTTCAGCTTTATGTTGCTGCTCAAAATCGTGTTGTTTTCCAATCTGTATTTACTTCATTCATTTTAGAGCAGTCCACTCCCTGTGACGCTCTCGACAGGAGAGAAACCTGGTGGATGCATTACGCTCGAACAACCACTATTTGTGTAAAACTATCACTTTAACCACTTATACTGTTTTAGAATTAAGCTCAATACAAATAGGAAGTACAAATATGTATGTAAATATAATATCAAGGTAGGACTTTGGTCTCCACTGCAGCATTCAGTCTTGACAGCTTAAGCGCTGCATTCACCTGCTGACTTGGCACGTTACTGTTCACTCTGTATTTCATTGACAGATGAAAAATCACCAGTTGCATCATCTTTGTTTCATCCATCTCTGTCAGTGTTGAAAGCAGAAATATTAAACCTGTTAATTTTAGACCTATTTATCAGTTTAACGATTAGTCTGATATCGGTGTCTTTTTTCTTTCTATTTTCATTTTTTTAAAGAATTTTAAGATTGTTTAACAGTGTTTTCCATCTTTTTTTTTCTTTTTTTTTTTGTTATTTGATTGAAATATTTCATTAAAACAAGTTTACTCTAGTCATTGTCTTGTTTCTTTCTTGCATAGTAATGTTTAAAATTGAACACAGTAAATCGGTCACTGGTAGCTCCAGTTAAAAAAGAAATATTGGAATCATTATTAATATCAGTGAAACCCCTAACCATGTCCCGCCCACAACACAACCTCCCCTCCGGTTTCCAAATGCTTTCATCTGTTGCACTGCTTTGAGCCATGCACACGAGGCAACCAGGAAACCGCTGACAGATCTGAGGCCATGTTTGCTTTTAGTGTTGTTGTATGTGCGCCCCCAAAAACATTGTCCTGAAGTACCAGCAGCTTTTGCCCTGTCTCTGCACTGGTTTGGGGAAACAGCACCAGCGCCCGTCAGAGCCCATCTCATCAGATGAGCTTCTGTCCGTCTGGATTTTGCTGTGCTCTTGGTTCGTTTACCTTCGCTCTTACTCATTCTCCTCTCTTGTCTCCCTTCATGCTTCCAGTCTTAACATTGCGCCAGGCCTCCAGGAACACCAAGCAGTCCTCTTCAGCAGCAGTAGCCCTCTCTCCCCCTGCGACCCTCGTAACTGCCTGGCCCAGCAGCCCCAGCCCCCCGGCAGCTAACCCTGCTGCTCCAGCCCGGGCCCTCCCGCGGGTCTGGAAGGAGTCATGCAGAGACAGAGACACTCTGTGTGGGGGTTCCCTCAGTTTAACCCCCCTCCCAGCCTAGCCATCTACCCTGGTGCCTACTGGTCCCTGTGACCCCCAAAAATGCTACGGCCCCACCCTGACAGGCCCCGCCCCCTCCTGGTTACCAGGGTCGCAGAGCAGGAGCAGGACGCTCTCTTCCTCTCTGGCTGAGCTCAAATGACATCGCAGCCCGGCCAGCAACACCAAATCAAACACGGAGGACTGAACTGCGGTGCAAACGCCAGAGTGACAAATCACGGGAATGTTGTCCCTTATCTATATTATTATTTATTTATTATCTATTTACTTGATTGGTTATTTATTTACATATTGATTTGTGATATGTTTATGAGATATTTATTACCGGAATGTTTTTTCTGTGACATAATTTGAGTGTTTGTTGGTCATCCTTTGAGATGGAATTCAAGATACGTTTTATTGCTGTGGTGTAGACATCGATAATGACAGCTCATTTAGCGCATTCATTACATGGCCAATTCTATAATCTTCAACAAAGGGAAAGAAAAAAAAACACAATTTCCTTTCAGTAAAACTTCTTTCTGGTGAAGTGAGAAGGTTTAAAACTTGCCTAACACACTAAACATCATATCATACAATATGGCATTTAAAATGTTAGATTTTGTCAGCATAGTAAAAGGCAAATATGTCCCATTTTTACGTGGTAGTGTTATAGTATATCGAGTTTGACATTGCAAACAGACTAATGAAAGTAAACATTGCATTACAAGGAAACCATGTTTGTTGTGGTGGTGATGGGTTGATTTCAACTACCCTTTCTAACGTCACTATTCTTTCTTGGGATGCTTGTTTTTTTATACAAAACCTTTTTTTGCAAGACATGTGCATAAAGACTATATTTTATACCTCCATTATTTTTTTTGTTTGTTTTTACTGCAGTTTCTGATGAGGTGGTTGTGTTTGTCATGTAGCTCAGATCTCTAGCGGAGAGGCTCAAGGTTTGACATGAGGACTAGGGCTGTTGGCCTGGGTGTGGCCTTTTGAATTGCACAGATTTACTTGACCATGGAGTGAACTGACCTCGTTCCTTTTAGCATTAGTTACAGAGAGAGAGGATTCCCCCGAAAGGTGTGCCTCTTCTTGAGTTATGATCGCCATAATAAGGACAATGTATTCTAACCACAAAGTGTCGTCTCTGTCCTCTCGATGGATTCTGTCGCCGTGTTTGTCAAACCCCTTCCAAAAAAACCTGAAGCTCCTACCATAGCAGTGTTGACAAGTTCAAGTTGTCCCGGTGCAATGAAATCTGCATTGAATTCAAATCATTCAGTTAATTATCCCATGCTTTACACACGTCTGTCATTTCAACATCTCCGTTCCCTGTAGCTTTCTCCACATGCCTCCTCCAAGCAGTACAAAGTACAAAGCACAATTATGCACTATGCATTGAAGCAATAGCACTGGTCGTAGAGTGATTCGGGTAAGGTTTACCCAATCTTCCCACCATTTCTGTTACCACAAACTAACCAGCAATATGGCAGAAACTGCTCCCAAAATTCTTCTCAGAGTGAAAATCAAGCTTTATTGGGGATGTATTTTTCAGCAAGCCTGTCAATGTCCTTTGACAGCTTAGCAACAGACACACCAAGATAACGTTTCTTTTGGAAACATGGTACTGACGAGGGGCAATGGGACACAGTCTGACTGAGGCGGATGTCGTCTGTGTCGTTTTGCGGTTGCAGAATTAATCTGAGTCCAGTCTCCTCTGATTTTACACCCTATTACTATTTTTAAATGATAACATCTGTTCTCTTCACTGCACTGAATACACACTTTTTGAGGATGGATACGAGGCAGATGCATTGAGATTGTCTCCTTTGGATTAAACCATTGTACATTCGTTCACCCATGTGGTTAGATATATTCACCGTCTGGGGTGTGTTCTTGTGAGATGTACAGTAGCCATAGAGGACAATCACCAACTAACATCCACACACACAGTTATAGTGTTGTGATGGCAGATGAAAGCATGCTTGTGACAACAGCGGGGAATGAGTGGGTGATTTGTGTTCTGTATGTGTACACATCTGTTGGATTTTGTCTCTTTGTCTATGTTAACAGTGTAGATTGTTAATTTTGCGAAACACAGAGTCACTCAAATATTCGGGGTCCGAAAAGGGGCCTCTGAACCCGGGCTCTTTAATGATAAAATTTTCCCTTACTCCCTTGGTTTGTTTGCACAATATAACGGTGAAAGATAGTGACAAGAGACTAAGCAAATTAAAGAAGAACATGGTTTCAAAAAAAGACGAAGAAAGGCAGCAATATACTACATTGGATTTTACTGTTTCTGTGCCATTGAAAACAGTGTTCAAGTTGTTTCACTAGTAAATAAAAGATCTGTCCTTGGATTTCTATGGCACTTTGTGTCTGTGTGTCTTTCCTGTCATATTTTCAATAAATTAATACATTAATGAATTTTCTGTCACTGGAGCTGATACTGAATATAAAACATGAACAATATTCTCATACTCAGAATATGGATAATTGTAATTTCCCAGGTATAAATGATGCACATTTTAGCCTGCTTAGTCAGTGCAGACTTAATAGACCTTTTTGCAAAAAAAAAAAAAAAAAAAAAAAAAAAAAAGGACCACAAAACCTTTACAGCCAAATAACCACGGTCATACAGTCCAATGATCTCACCACTAAACCTTAATAGTCAAATGACCACAGGATGTGCAGGCATACAGAATGACTGTCAGCTCATTTATAGTTTATTCTTGCCAATTTGCCATGTTGAGGTCACACTTTCTCCTCAGTAGTCAACCCAACTGCATAACTGAATAAAAAACACCATAATAATATCCATCATTCAAATCCCAAAAGCCACTAAATACCCAGTTCCCTAATAGAAAAAATCACTATATTCATAAAATATTCCTGTGCAGACGACCTGTTTACAGTTACAGGACCTTATTTTTTTTTTTTTTTTATGTCACTCTAATAGTCCTGTAGGCATTCACTGACTTGAGGATATCTTCAGCAGTGTCAGTATATGCTCTGCTTCATTATTGCTGATACACTCCCAAAATAAATTTGACACCCACACATTTTTCATCATAGGTAAATAAAGCAAGTTGGGCATGACCGCGGGTAACGCCTGGGTGCGCCGCTAGAGCTGCGCTTCAGAGGCGGGGTTTGGGACGCTGTCATGTCAAGGTGCCAGTGCAGGGAGGTGAGTGGATGATAAGCTGGTAATCAAACGCAGACAGGGCCATTAACACTGTCTCTTCAGCACCGTGCCGAGTCTGACCGGGATATTCAGATTTCCAAGAGCAGCCGCTGCAGCGCCAGGTCGGAGGCGCAGCTGAGCCGTGCGTCATGTGGAAGCCGCTGCAGAGTGCGGATTTTAAAGTGCTTCTTTGAATCGCCCTCGGTTACTTTCAGTTTGTTTCACTTGGGTATTTCAATGTTGGAGCGACCAACACCACGCAGAGGCATGGACGACTTCAGGAGAGTCGCCTTTCGCAGAAAATCGCCAAATTTGGTGAAGCCAAACATGGAGCAAGAGGAATCAGCAGGTGAGTTTGATGGATATATTGCAGATTTTTTTCTTTTTTCAGGAATGTTCCCCTACGGATTTGAGTTTATGGGTTTAGATCTAGGACAGCTGTAATTCTATAATTCCTTTGAAATCCGTATCCATTTCGTAGTTAATATTATTTAAAGTTTTTTTTTTTTTCTGGACAGGTGGTCTCTATTTATTCTGGATGGTGTACATTTTATGGAAACTTTTTTTCCCCCCCTGTGTCTTCATGACATTCCTTAGGAAAAAAAAACAAAACAAAAACTTCACAAAATGTAATAATTATTATATTAGTGACTGTCTGGAGTGTTATCAGCTGGCTCATTATTGCAGGTCTAAGGCTGTGTTTGTCATCATGCCTCATGCTGGAATTTAGAAACTGTGGAATGGCCAAACTAACACACCTTAGTCCCCCACAGTCCTTGTTTACCCACCACTGCTGACTTTCTGGCGGTTCAGTAGGTATGAAGGTTGCAGAGGCAAGTCCAGGCCTGCTGTGTAACCTATTACATACTTTAGGGGATATCTTTTCTCCACAGGAACTTCGCAGGAAGTCTTAACAAATTCGTCTACTCAAGGTGTCACATTCAGTGACTCAATAATATGCAAATGTGCAAAGGTACCAACATGCAATGACCAATTCTCTTGCGTTTATTTCCACCTCTGCCTCAGCTTCAAAGCCTGATCTGAAACTGTCGTTTGTCCTCTTTGCTCACTGGAAATCCATCCAGGCGTCCAGATGGATCTGTGCAGAGCTGCTGCCAGTCAGGCAGCTGGAACAGAAATCTGGCTCAGGGTTGAGGCTTAGTGAGAATACAGCTTATTTTTCAGTGAACAAGGAACCAGATTGATGTCAACACTGCTTCAGTGCACTGTCTGGGCATGACCAGAGAGACTGAAGGCACTGCAGGGCTTGCATGGCCTAGTCTTATCGCTCAAGTCTGCAGAAGAAGATTAGGGAGCTTGTGCAAACATGAAGGCAAGAATACTGTGCCTGCTGTTTGATATTAACGTAGCCATTTGGTTAATAGGCCTTCCACATTTAGGGTGAGGCCATGAGACATTAATTAATCATTAGCAAGTCAGAGTTTAAATGAAAGCAATACGCTGTGAGTCAGGGGATGTAATTCTTGGGAAATTGTCTGTCATCAGGACAATATGGATTTGATTTGTTGATAATACCTAAAAGATGTCAAGTCAACTTTATGCCTCCTGGATTGTGCAATTGAACCATTATTTTCTGCAATATACTGTGTATTAAATGGAGTATTTCCACCAGACACAGATCTACATGTTTAAATTACACTCATTCACGCAGTAAGTAGAATAATATTGTGGTCAGTTTAGTGTTGGCTGATCAGTGTCATTCTGTGACCCCATATTGGCAACTTCTTTTGCTCCTGATTCTTCGCAGGATTCTGCTGGATTAGTATTTTACCATCATGGATGCATGTTTTCGTGACAGTTTTGCCTTCCTACCTTCCTCACGATTCCAAAACGAACAATCATGTCCTCGTGTCACTCCTTCATTTCTGCCCAGAACCAAAACGTCAGTGCCTCGCAATGTTTTACGACTCAACCACCGTAAATAAATCTGCCATGCTACATTTGTCATGTTACAGCTGACCGTGAGGTGAACCTCTGTTGGCTTTCGAAAATGAAGAATTGAATAAAACAAAAATGAAACTCAATCACTTGCTTTTCCTTGCCGCAGTTGAAGAGAAATTCCTTCCATTTGACACGGTTCAATGTGACTCCTAATGATCCAGAGCTTTTGTTGTGCCTGGCTGAGCCCACGTCTTCTCAGACTGTAGTTTTTTCCCTCTCCTGGACTCCCAGCATGGGATTTTTAAGTGTGTCCAGTGAAGCAGTGTTATGCTTTTAATGGTTTGTTATGCTTTCTCATTATGACTCCATACTGCCGGGTCTTTCTGAGTGGCCTGAACTGATCTAGATTCTCCAATAAGTTGCTGATCTCTGCTCCATTCTGACATGCTGAGCAAGAAGTTTCATTATCACTGATGTCTGTTCTGATCCTGTCATCCAGGATAAATGTGGCTTCAGGGAGTCATTAACCCTGTTGTTTGTCACAGTGGACCATCTTAAAACATAAATTACAGTACTGCAGCATTGTTATCCTTTTATAATTCTGTTGCAGTTGGACCACGCATGTTATTCCACAATGCATAAACTCTTGCATGCCTAGATTTTCAAAAAAACAAACCCAGTGTGAGCCCTTGCTCAACAGAGGTAGGTTGCGCAATTGTTTGGGAAGCGTGGTTCATCTGTATGGAGGGATATCCTCGTAATGCAGTCTAAGTGCACGCACTGCACCCTCTTTACATTGGCCTACATACTTAAAAGAGGTGTGTTTGTTTATGTGCCGTTCCTGTGCACGGAGCATTGAGTCTGCACAAGGAAGCATGCTGCTTTCACCTGGAAAGAGCTTTTTGACCGTCTCATACAGATATAAATATGCATACTGTGCATACAAACTGGACTTTTTCTTAGCTGGATTTTAATTCTTTCGTTTGCAGTTGTTCTTATGCCACCTTTTCCCAGGTGTGCTTTGTAAAAGAGATTGAATCTGGTAAATTAAAACAATCTTAACCCTTTAAATCCTGTTTTTTTCCCTTACATTTTCCCTTACATAGCATCAAAGTTAGAAAGAAAAAAAACATTTTTTCCCATATTGTTTATCAGTGTCACATACAGTACAGGCCAAAAGTTTGGACACACCTTCTCATTCAATGCGTTTTCTTTATTTTCATGACTATTTACATTGTAGATTCTCACTGAAGGAATCAAAACTATGAATGAACACATGTGGAGTTATGTACTTAACAAAAAAAGGTGAAATAACTGAAAACATGTTTTATATTCTAGTTTCTTCAAAATAGCCACCCTTTGCTCTGATTAAATAGTCATGAAAATAAAGAAAACGCATTGAATGAGAAGGTGTGTCCAAACTTTTGGCCTGTACTGTACATATTCTGTATCTGCTGGTTCCAGTGCTTCGGTGAAGCTACATCACACCTACACTAAGACAGACATTCAAACTTTAGATGCCATTTTTTTGTGGCCACACCATGACATCAAATGGAAAATATTTAGATGTCTTGTGCATCATTTTATACACATTTCTCTGTAATTCAGCAGGAAGTATTTGATGTTTTTTTAAAACGCTGGGAAATCCACTAGAAGAAAAGAAAAGAAAAAGTTCTGTGGGTGTAAACAAAGCTTGGCTGTGCTGCGCTGACACATGCAGTGATGGGCCTTGCAGGGTCTTACTTTATTACTCCAGTAAATTGCACGTAGGTTATCATAAGTACACACACTTGTTATTCATCGCTTCCGCTCTCAGCTGACTTAAAGTTTTATTTTCGGGTTGTAGAGAGCAGATATCTTGGTTTGTTCTGGCTTCGCTGTGAGGGTTGCTGCTGCACCAGTTTCCTAACAATGGAGCTGATTGTCTTGTGCCTGCTAAGTAAAGCGCAGTGGGACTGTATGAATCAGTGGCTCTGTCGTCTGCCAGCCTACTGGTGCTGGTATTGTCCTGCTTCACTGCCTCACACTGACCCTAAACTCAACTGAGCTCTCCCAATTTGCCCTTCTGTCTTTAACCCACTTCAGTCCTGTGAAGGTTCAGATGGCTCATCATGATGGCTCGAAGATGATTATTGGATCGTATTTGCTGTAAATTATGGTACCACATCAATATGACTTAGCCCTTAAATCCTGTTAAGGGTTTCCGCACCTTTCATAACAAATAGCATCTGCGTGACCTGACTCAGCCAATGCTCTCAGCATAAATCCTGTTTGAAAAAGGTCCACTGGAAAGTATTACCCTCACCCTCTGTGATTATGATGAGAAGCTGCAACTTTGCATATTAGCCATGAACCGCTGTGAGGAAATCAACGCTAAGACAACTTTGCCTCAAACAGTTCCGCTAACAGCTGGTGTGTTTGCCATTTCATTTCCTGTAAAACTGTTCAACTGTAATTCCTCGACGTTAGATTACAGTGATTCTTAGTTGCCGTTGTGTGAGAAATATTCTGTTTTCTCCTTTCACTGTGGTCGGGTCATGAGGGTGTGAGGAGGAGGCCAGGGCCTGATAGCAGCTCCTGTGTGCTTAAAGTAAATCCATCAGTGCATTCATCTTCTTCACATGCTTGCTTTAATCTTTATATGTTCAAAGGTCAGAAGTCTGTGTTACAAATAAGAAAAGATTACATCAGTGGCTGTGTTTTATTGTGCTGTGGTATGTAGCTGCTGGGTCATGCAAGTGGGAGGATTTACTGCACACTTGATCAGTTATTAAAACACTTTGTATGTGAAGATGCTCACCATAAAAGGCTATAAACAAGCCGTGTTTGTTTATAGCCTTTTGATGTACGGATTGGGTGCAGTTTTTTCAGTTCTGTGCTTGGAGGTAGAGTCATATGAAAGGAACACTTTGCCGCTTTGTGCCATTACAATGTGGCTATTATATGCAAATGAGCAGTGTTTGCTTTCCCTCCACGTTGCCTGCACCCTGGGCTCCCCGCTCGTTTTCTGGCCAAATCTGACCGCTGTTTGATCTACAGATTGTACTTCCTCATTCTTTGTATGCGCGCCTCCAGGGACACTCGGATCAAGAGAGCACGTCATTTCCTCTTGGAGTCCTTACGCCCGGGAACAATGCAGGACAAGTCATTGTGACTAAAAGGTTTTTGTTGAACAAACAGACATTGTCTACGAGAACTTTTTCCTGCCGCAGCGAGCCGGTTTGTGGAAAACGGGCTTTGCCGCCTCGCTGCCTTGGAGGGCAGCGAGCCCAGTGCATTCTGGTTATTGTAGGTTTTAGACATTTTGAGCCAAACGGGAAGCCCTTTTTCTCTGTTTTCTCTGGTCATGTAGCACCAATTTCAAAAATATTATTTCTTTTCCATAGACAGCCTAGTTTTATGAAAAGACCATCTTTCCTGCAGTAAAATACCCCTTCACCCCTTTTCAGTTACACTGTAAAGGAGTTGTCATGGACTTGTTAGATTATTATGAACCCATTTAATTCACACAGTGTTTATTATTTATTTGGTGATGGAAATAGGAAGCCATGCTGAAAGTTAACAGTTGAGAAAGGATTCAAAACTACATGTCGACATGGGGAAAAATATGATTTTAGCACCTGATTTTATTAAACGATGCAGGATTACTTCATTTCCTCGTTGTACTGTATGCCCTCAGTGTCTGGCAGAGATGTCTAACAGTGTGTGTGTTTGTGTGCAGAGGTGTGTAGGTTGTGACTGGCATGCTCACACACATATCTCTGCCGTCAGTATTCCCACTGGTCAGTCCATAAGCACGGTGGGTGTGGGCCGCACTCAGCAGGAAATGAGAAATGTCTCTCATATCTCTCAGCGTTCGAGGCATATCTACAGTCTCTCGCTCATACACACACACACACACACACACACACACACACACACACATACATTAGTGACTCAGAGCCTCATTCAAACCATGAGTAGTAAGAAACTCCAGTTTTCTCAAGGTCCAGTAGGTGGAGATAAACTCAAACAAATGTTTCACCCAGCTGGAAATCCATTAGTATTCACTGTCTGTCTGATGTGTGATGAGGACACACACACTGTCATCTACTCCTCTGAATCGAAATACCCATCTGCACCACATAGCACTGCTAGCATTACACTGCATATTTGCTTCAGTGTCAACCTACTGTAAACAGTAGATGGTGTACAAAAAAAAAGATTTCTGAGGAATGCATGATGGAGATTTTATTAAATTAAGTTTAATTATTTCAGCTGTAACGCAAAGATGTTCTGTTGGCAAATATATTAGTATTGTATAAAGTATTATGTTGTGCAAATTGATCAGAAATGACTTTCATAGCAGAGCCCAGACTGTTTATTGGCTGGCTGATAATGTCGGTCAGTAATGATTCTTCAATACATCAGTTATGGTGTTCATGTGGGCCCATATGCAGAAAAGGCAAAATATACTGGCCTTGTAATTTAAAAACTCCTATCAGCACAGTTTGTATAGTAGTTTGTCGCTTACATCATTAACTTTTATTGCTCAACTTAAAACATATTTTATTCCAACAATTTTTTGGTTAAATTTGATGATTTATTGCTGCAAATATGTTTATAAAGAATATTGGCCAGTATTGTCATCATTAGGCCTAGCATTGCTCCACCTCTGTTTCTTAGCCAGTGATGGTTGATGGAGTTGTGATAATTGAGGCATTTCTTGTTTATGGACCCTTTGGCCTTACATCAACTCTCTCTGCGACACACACACAAACACACACACACACACACACACACACATGCACACACACCATCCAGCTTATTCTGGGAAGAAGGGGCATTTCTGGCAGAGGCCTGCAAGGAAAACAAAGAGGCGGAGGAGAGAGGAAAAACACAGGGAGCTAATTTTGGACTGTTTGTATAGAAAAGTGTAAAACTTCTCTGGTGTGGGTGGAGGATAGGAGTTCGGTCTGATGACACATTTCCTTTATCGGTACCGTGTGTGTTTGTGTGTGTGTGTGTGTGTGTGTGTGTGAGAGTTACAGTGAGCGTGTGTGTCGGTAGATCACACCGCACTCAAGGCCAGCTTGTTTTCCAGTTGACGCTTTGATTATTTGTTATTTTTGCCTTCCTGCTTTTGATACATTGAGTTGGGAGAAGCTTTCCCGTCAAGTCAAGAGAAACATTAAATCCTGTGAGCTGCAGGCCCAAGGTGTCCCGTCTCTGAACCTCTGGTACTAAAATCTATTTACATTCCCGGTGATCAGTGGTCTAAAAAATAATCACTGCTTGCCTGTCACAGTCAATAGGAATCTAACCATCTGCCATGTTTAGCCAGGGCGTCCTGGGCCTGTTTTTCTTTCCATGCACCAGCCGGTGTTTCCTGACTGTGTGTCGTTTCCCCCCCCTCCGGCCGGCTGACGGTGTTCGCCGGAGAGACTCCAACTCATAAAGTTAACACACTCTCTCGTGCCCATGCAAGACCAGTCTGGCCTCAGCAAAGGGGAACCCAGACCTGGTGAAACATCTGAAGATAGAGATTTTTAAGGAAGTAAGTGTACAGAGAGGAAGAGGTGAAGCTCTTGTGTCACCCATCCTGTTTCTACCAAAATGAAGGGCACACCTCTGTGGTTTCAGCCGCGGGACGGACGGACAGACAGACAACCGGACGGATGGAGGATGTCAACACGTCGGCGCATGGTGCGCGGCGGTCGGCTCGTACGTTGAGTAGCACAGAGATGGTTTGAGGATAGTGTCCACCGCCCCCGGCCAAGAGGGTCTCCTCACGCTTTTTTTGCTCACTGGCTCAAGTGGAGGGAGAGGAAGGAAGGAGGGAAAGTGGGAGAGAGAGAGAGAGAGAGGTGTATTTTGGGCCACCATTCCTCCACAGGAAGTGAGACTCGAGCCGGAGTCGCTGGTGATGTACTTTTCTTTCCCTCTGCTTCCCTAATACACCTCATTCTCTCTCTTCATCTGCCTTCAGTGTTTACTATTTCTATTGCGTTCTGCCCAGCGGCCGGGAGTCATGATGGACTGCCTGGCCACCGGTTACCGGAGGTCCCGTCTGAGACGTGTCGCCTCGGGTAGGTGATCCTTACTGGCAGGGGACCATGGGAGCACAGGCTGGACAATACAAGACAACAGTGAGGATCCACATTGTCATGGGCATAATAGCTCAATATATATGTTAGGAAATCCTGGGTAGTTTCCTTTTTTTTTCACCCCCCAAAAAAATTTCAAGACACTGGATTTTGACAATGAAACGACGGCGCAAGTACTGGTTTTGGAGAGGTAAAAGCACAAAGATGTGTCTGCTCTGCTGTTATGGTAAGATCTGGAGACTCCATGTTTAGCATTTCACTGATTAATAACCAAATCAAATCTGACTGCAAGGAATAAATTGAAACCAGAGCCTGTGTTCGAGGATGAAAAGGATTGCTATGAAGTGAGGATCAATGAAGCTGAAAATGACTCATGGTGCTCAAAGTTGGAGGATGGTTAATCATTTATAATCTCCTTTCTGTTGGACAAACAACAACAACAGAAATCCTCAAATAAATTTTGAGGATTTTGGAATGAAAATTCTGTCGGGTTTAATTTTCACAGATTATTGAAAAGTTGAAATTCTGGCTCAGACAAGAAGGCAGTCGTTTAATTAGATTCAATAAATTATTGAGTGCATGCAACCTTCAAACCTCACAGACGTAGGTTTTCTACACATCCTTTAACAAACAACATCCGAGCCAGCTCTTATTAGAGCGAGCCCCATGTTTTGCCTCCCTCCTACTTTGTTATTCCTACTTGACTGAGGTTCAGATGATCTCTATTTCCTACCAGTCCATTTTTCTGAATGTTATTGTCTGGCGGCTCTCCCAAAAAAACGTTAGAGCTTTTATTTTCCCCTCTGACCCTGAGTGTGTTTTGTTATTTATTTATTTTAGTATTTATTTTTAATGCGGTATAGTTGCATAACACTCAAGCAAATTATACTAAAAGGCTGTTGACATGAGAGACGACTTAGACTTAGAGCTCCAGGAGAAATATTGTCCCACGCCCTCCCGCCTGCGCTGTCAATCTGTCTTACTTTAATTAAGTGATTCGATTTTACCTTTAAAAAGACATCCACAGTATGCAAAGTCCAGCATGCCAAAGTCCTAGAATATTGTAGACAGCGGTTTACCAGCAACTGTTTGTGTCTCCGTGTCCTCTTTTCTATTGGTAAATGGCATGCATTTATGTATTTATTTATTCATGTGTTTTAAATCAGGTTTCAGAGGGCACTCAGAGTGAACATGTCGATTCAGTGAGGCCCGGCGGGAAGCATGCGGCTCGGCCTCCATGTGGGCCGGCCCGGTGCTCTGCAGCGATAGAGCAGCGTGAGAGAGCGTTTAAGTCCACCATCCTGGGAAAAAAGACAGTTTTGTTCTCAGAGGCCTGGGAACCATCCCCCCCCTCTCAAGTCCCCGTTCCAACCACTCTGGCCTTTTGGCAGCATCCCTGAAGGCCCATTACCCCGCTGCGTGTGTGTTAGTGTGCAAAGATAGCGTGGCAATATGAGACGATATTAAGCACAGTAAGAAGTGTGTGTGTGTGCGCGCGCGTGTGTTGTAATATAGCGACTTTGCAACGGTGCACCTTTTATTAAGGCGGCGTGTGTTATTGGTGAGCTGGGGCGACTCTCGCTCATTTTGTAATAAGAAGAGGGAAAAGACTGTGAGGCATGCATTCTGCTTTCATTCTTTAAGGCAGGAAGGAAAAGGCTGGGAACAGCGGCAGGCCTGGCTCCTTTCACCACACTTATTGTTCCAACGTGGGAGAGGGTTGCTGCAGAAACACCATTAATTTAGCCTGTCAATATCAGAGTTTATACACTCCACTGTTTAGATTGAGATAGCTATCTATTTTTTTTTTTTTTTCCAGAGAATCAGGTTCTACCAGAGAGAAGGGGAAAAAACAACTTGTACATTATTCCCCAGTATGTCGGACCGCTGTGCTGCTGCTCAGTAACAAAAGCGTCCACCCAAATTTCTCAGCCTCAGCTGCATAAACATGTTTTGCAGACATACATTCACCTCATTATAGTGTTTTTTTCCCCTTTTCTTTTCTTTTTTTATTTACAGTGTAAGTGTTTGTGGAGCTATTTGGAGAACATTTTTGGAGTTGTGAAAAAAAATACTTCATCGTTTTGGAAAGAGGCGAACTCGCAGTGGCTGGTGGCCCCACAAACACAGAGCACTGACATGAGGCTGGTTGAGCGTTCACATTTGCGGTGGGGTTGGCGGCCTCTGCAAGCCGTAATAGGCCAATAATGATATACTTGAAAGGTGCAATTTACATGTAATGGTCAAGTGAAACCACCAATGTTTTTGATTCTGAGGATATATTACAGGCTGCAGGCTCGGGGCCCATGCAGGTTTTGGCTGCTGATGAAGCGGACGTGTGCAATATGAGGTTTAAGTGGAGACCATTAACAGTTACAACAATATTGTTTTATTTAAAGAGGAGATGATAGATGCAGTGTGTGAGCGGTGGGCTCCAGGGGATTTTTTTTTTTTTTTTTTTTTTTTTTTTTTTTTGTGCTCCTCTGCATGTTGTTTTTGTTCTGCTGGAGGCCGTGTGTGTCCATGACTGTCCAGCTGCGCTCAGTGTCAGCTGTCTGCCTGAAAGCGGAGGAGCCATTTGTCTGAGTCATAATGACCGGCAGCTGAGGGAGCAAAGCATTCTGCAACAGAAGTCCACAGTAGTCACTTAGTAGTAGTAGTAGTAGTAGCTGAGGGAATCACAGCTTCATGCACTACTATGGACTACCTGTATGTGTTTACAACCTTGTTTTGGCCATTTATATAGTATTTCTGGTGCTCTTTTGTTGTTTGATATTGCATAAAAATCTTCCAGGTTTCAGCGTCAAACCCTAAAAAAAAAAAAAAGAGAAAGGGCTTCTTTGTCGTCCCGCTGATTTATGGCGATGTTGAGTAAATATTGAGAGTGCAATCCAGTTTCTCCCATTAAGCTCAATTGTAGCTGCTTTTTACCTGCCAGCGGGAAAAAAAACACGGAATTACACCCTAAAACGACGAAATGGCACCGAAAGTGCAGCGCGCAAATCACCGCTCGCTGTTTTTCGCCGCGTTAATGTGTTTTTAGGGTGTAATTTTCCTGTGAGCGCCCTGTAATTTTGGTCACATAATGATTGTTTTTAGCGTGGCTATTTATTGATTTCCCCAGTGACTTTGTTGTGTCGGCCCTTAAGCAGCGGAGGCAGAGCGCCCGGCCGTAAGAGAACTCAGCGGCACAGTACATTCATTCATGCTGAGACTGGATGCATCTGTGTGTGTGTGTGTGTGTTTGTGTGTTTGTGTGTGGATACCTGAGTCTGGAGGCTGAACTAGAAAGTCAGGTAGCGTTGCCTAGTCAGGTGAAGATGCACCGCCTGCCAAGACGGAGATAAATTTATTTCCGTGGCTTGGCGGTTGCATTCTTTCTGCGATTGCTTCCTTGAGGTCGGTATTTTCCCTCGCGGTTCCTTTTTCTCTCTCTCTCTCTCCTCTAGTCTTTCTTTCTAATCCTTTATTACAGACATTAACTCTCTTTTTCTCAATCCTCTGTCTGTCTGCCACCGCCGCCACCCCCCCCCCTCTCCACCCCGCCTCTTCAAATTGATCAGCATTCCTCCCAGCATGCCTGAGCGCTGACATCATCCCCAGATCGCATTACTGAACACTGACAAGGTTTACGTGCGCACACATACTAATAAACACCTTGAGAAATATATTTGGCCGTGAGAGTCACTTAAGACGTCCGCCCATGCATATTTACGCTGTCACACACACACACACGCAGACAAGGGTGCACCTGTGTAACCACACACACACAAACGCAAAGATTTACAGAAGTCTCTGCCAGATTAATCATATATACAAATGAAAGGCACGCCCCACAGTGCTTGGATTCCTCACACACCTGCAGTGAGAGGTTCGTGTTCTGCTCTGCTGAGTTTTGCTGAGAAATATGATCACTGCCACTGAGCGTCCATTCTGTTCCTATAGAGCTGAGATGCCAGGGAGAGTAGACTGATGTGCAAGAAAACGTGCGAGGAAAAAAAAGGCCTCAGCTGAACTTTGCGGTTTCACCAGCCGCTCATATTTGTGTGTTTTGTCGTTTCCCTGCCGATGACTTCCTCCTACAAAAATGCAAAAAGGGCAACAGCTCGATTATCGCCATTTGAAGGAAAAATCCTCGTCGAAGCTCATTAACTGATACTATTTAACAACAAAAGCGCCGGCGATTTTCAGCTGCATTTCTGGCGGTGTTTTGCTGTAAAATTTTTGTTATTCTGTAGATAACCAGTCAGTCTGCTGATGTCTCCACACAGCTGCACAGGGTTTCCTCTTTCTAGATGCTGTTTATGTGTTTAAGAGAGGAATTTTTCCTTTAAACCTCCAACTTTTACTTGAAAGACTCGAGGAATAAACATCTTAAAGTGATCTTGTTGAGCAGCTACATCCATGTTTGGTTGATAGCAAACATGAAAATAATTTTGCATTTTTTTTTTGTGTTTTATTTTCAGACAATGCAGCTCACTGTTAATTCTTTACGTGTAAGAGGCGATGCCAGAGCTGCAAAATGCATGATTTGCATTTGATAATAAAACCAATCAGACCCTCTTGCGTCGCCCACAGTCGGTCGGACCACAGCAGCCAAACAGCCAATTTGCTCGCAGTGTGAACACTCTGTTGAGGTGTTAAATAGAACAAAAGGGAGGGCATTTATTTCTCTTCGCCAGAGTGCAATTTATTATTTTTGCTGTGGGATCCTGGAACAGTCGAAAGCATAATTCTCCCTGCAGGGGAGCAGGATAATGTTGGAAAGCTTTACTCCCCGTTGCCTCTAGGCGGCAGCAATCACATCTGAGTATTGAACCCATATTTCCTATTTCCCAGACACAGGAAGACTCGGATGCCAAGAGCTGGATAGTATCAGCGTGTGCTTCCCTTCCAAAATCTTAAATGTCTTGTGACCAAGACAGTTGAGCCAGTAGTGAAATAATAAACCTGATGCTTTGTGTCATAGAAATAACAGAGCACAATCAGCCCCCATTTAAACTGTGCATGCATACACACACACACACACACACACTTCAGGGCACTCATGGAAGGACTTGGGAGATAATTAAGCATTTATCGCTCTCCGTGATCAGTCTCACCTCTTACTGTTAATTTAGGAGGGGATTGTGCCGGGATTAATGTTGTGTGTTTTGCGGGGGTTACTTCAAGGAAAGATGACGGAGATAGGGCGGATAATGGAAGCCTCCGAGCGTCATCTGTGCCGCGGCGGTTTTCAAACACTCTCGGTAACCTAACTGTTTAATCAATTCAGTGTTTAGATAAATGATACTGCCTGCCGGTGTTATTATCCGTCCTGCAGCGCTGCTCAGGACCCGCTCTCTCCAGTCTGTGAGGAGGCTGCATTGATTTTTGTGAAGGATGTGTGTTTTCTGGGGCAGATGGACAGCAGGGATGGCAGCGTGTGCCAGACTGGCACTCTGATTAGGGGAACCGATCAATGTGGATTTTTTATCTGTGTCGCGGGTGCAGATGCCATCGCTGCCTGGCCTGCCCTGGTTACAGATGTGCCTCGCTGCTGTGGAGAGACAAAATCTGCCTCTGTGCTTTGTTTACTGTCTCTCGGCACATTTTGCTCTCTCTTTCCCCAATATATTTATGTGTCTGCAGGCGGCTCTCATCATTGACCTTGATAATGCAGAAGATGTAGAAAGCAAGCAGAGAGAGAGAGATGGAGAGAGAGAGAGGGGCAAAACAAGGACGGAAATGAAGAGTGTGCATCTGTGCATGTCTGTTTGCTCGCAGACAGACACACATGCGCGTACATTTTAAGTGATGTGGATTTAATTAATGATGTGTGTGTGTGTGGGGGCGGCGGCCCGCTATCACACATTCATAGAGATGTGGTGGGTAATGGCCCGGAGCTGTTCTCTCCTCTCCTCCTCTCCTCTCCTCTCCTCAGCTGCAGGAAAAGCCAAAGGCAAGGCCAATGAGAGAGAGGGAGAGGGAGTGAGTGAGGGAGAAAGAGAGAGAGAGAGAGAAATCGAGGAGGCGAGGGAGATGATCAGGAGAGGGAAGGACGAGCTGCAGGGGGCGGCAGGGGTGGGTGTGTTTGATGGATCGTAATAGAGGGAGGAGGAGGTAGCAGTATAGGGCTGGGTTATATTTTTGACCGAATACCTCTATCAGTATTGTGACAATATTACTGAGATGACTCGTGGTCATCTCAGTAATATTATATTTACACACAAATGAGATGAAGAAGACGATGAAGATAAAAAAACAGACAGACAATTGTCCCATTTCACAGTATTACAGTATCTACATTCCAAGACAATATCAAGTATTATGGCAAAATGATATTGATATAATTTCAGTAAACTGTCCAGTTGTAGAAATAGAGGAATAGAGGAAGACTTAAATCCTTGTAAGTATAAAGTGATTTTCAGAGGAAACATTTATTCGGTTCTTAATCCTTCACCAGGTTAAAATAGTGGGACAGACTGAGTTTTTCAGAAATTACTAGCACAATATGACTTTTCCATAAAGGTTAAAGCCATTGTGAAGTAAAGTTTTACTTGCAGCCTTAACGACACTTTGAGAGGGGGAGGTCGAAATAAGAAGATTTGGGAATTTGCCCCATTTAATCGGCCTTGTCTTAAATTGTCCCTCGAGCCTAAGCCAATAAGACAGACCCCACACTGTTTGGAGGTGTGTTTCGTTATTTAATGCATTCCTGCTAATCTGCTGGAAAGTCTCCATCTCCGTCATCGCTAAACAATATCCACGCAGCAGTGCATGGTTTCCTACACTCAAAAAAGAAAGAAAAAGAAAGATTTACTCTTGGAGCAGGCGTAATCCATGGCCAGGAACCCCCCACCACCAAAACAAATGTCCTTAACTAGAGCCAGTAATTCTCCCTAAGATGGTTGTATTTATGCGGATGATTCTGCCAAGTCACTCCACACATTCTTCTGCAAGTGGGCTGCCAGAGCCGCTAGATCCAATATTTTGCGAGCATATGTCTTCGTCTGCCTCGCGAGTGAACTTGCGACGTCCCGGGGTTATGAGGAGCGTCTGCAAGCTGGTGCTCGGGTCACCCAAGTCGAGGTGGAGGGGGTTGGCGGTAAGAGGGTACACTAAAACATCACACATGGCCGGCTGTTTTACACAGAAATAGATTTTATATTTTTTCACGGTGTGTTTGATTGAATGTGAATTATGACTGGGCACCGACAGAGGCAATTTTTAAATCCTCAGTTCGCTGGAACCAGGCAGAGTTTGTGCACGTGTGTGTGTGTGTGTGTGTGTGTGTCTGTGGGGAGACAAGATGCAGCAGGGGTTCTCTAAGCGGAGATTCACAGTGTGTGACAACGGATTGATCCCTGGTTGCAGAGCGATGAGGAAGGGCTTATCTACCGCCAGGCAGCATGTGCATTAAGTGTTTGATAGCATTCCTCATACCGGGCCGTGCGCGTCTGCATTTCTGTTTGTCTGTCTGTCTTTGCATTTGCATGTTGGCTTATATGAGCTTACGTTGTGTGCGTGTGTGTGTGTGCATGAACCTACTCTGAGTAAGATTTATGGGACTTTTTTTTTTTTTTTTTTTGTGCATCTGCATGATGACAGTATCTAGCTGTGTGTGCTCATATTGTTCAGGGAATACTTAAAAAGATCCATTACTCACTGTCTGAAAGCCAATAGGTCTACTTCTGTTAACTATCACCATGGAAACAAGAGGTCATCCTAGTGATAATAATCAATGGACGCGTCAGCTCAGGGGAAGGCCTTTGATTTGCTGACATAATATTCAAATGTTCACCTCTCCCCAGATGCCTGACATTCATCCGCGAGTCATTTCCTCGCGAAATTAAGCTCAGCTCTCCTCTGCAGGAACAAACCAGATGGGATTCTTATATTGTCACATCAATTCTGGTGTTTAGTGTGTCTCATAACGTTATTTCTAGATAACCGCGTCAGAATTGTTTTGCGTGTGCCCCCCCCCCAAGTGAGGCTGAACGTTCACCGGGTCATGTGTGTCTATCTCAGCGGCTCCCGTGGAGTCACATTCGCTAATGTTCCCTAAACCCTGAAGGAATCGTAACAGAGTCGCTGCCGATAATGCTGAAACCTGACCTCAGAAGATTGGAATCAACGTTGGTTTCCTCTAAATAATATGCACCGGCGCTTTTGTTTAGGGCTGTAACTGCGAGGCTTAATCAGCTCCAGAGTTATTGTGATTGGCTGTACCTGCAGACAATATAATCTCCCTGCCTGACTCACAAAACGCACATGTTCACTTTATTTTCAAATGTGCATAAAATCTATAATGCGCAGGCCTGCACTTTTAATCCTAATTTTGTTTCCAGTCAAATGAGCTCAGCGGACTTAACCAACATTAATCGGCTTTCTTACATTGCTTATCCATTCATAGTAAATGGCCTTTTTTGAAAACCTTTAGGTATCTTTAGGTCGAATCAAGTTATCTCATCGATGTTTAGGCTTCGCTGCTGAACAACAGTGACACCAAAGCTTTTCATTGGCCCATCTGAACGTGAGCTTTGACAGACAATAGATAGCCAAGCAAAAACAACGGAAGCACAATTAGATTTACACAATGAAAACACAGCTGAAAAAAAAAGAAAAATATGACTAAGTTGTTTTATTTAGCCCCTATATAGTCCTTCTCTGCAAAACATGTCTCAAATGGGAAAAATATGGGAGCCTGTGAGCAAGTGGTTGCACCGATTGTATAATATGTCTAATAACATGTCAACTATAAGCAAATATAATACGTTCAGTCAGTTGATCTCATTCCTCAGCCTCATGTTTGAACCTATTAGCTCTCATAATGCACATAATGGTGTACTTTTTAACCGTCGCTGCATTATGAGTCTCATAAACTGGGCCAGGAGAGTGGTCCATCCTGTTTGTGTGTGTGTGTGTGTGTGTGTGTGTGTGTGTGTGTGTGTGTGTGTGTAAGTGACTGCAGGGCTGTAACCTTAGAGCAGCAGCTGACCTGCTGGTGGTAATGGCTCTGTGCTAAATGGCCAGAGACTAGCTATTTCTCTGTCACCCTCTTTCCACACACACACACACACACACACACACACACACGAACACACACACACACGCAGTCTGCAGAACGGTGCATGTCTGTTACAAGGTGCTGCTGATGGTGAGATCTGGATTTAGTTATTGCTCTGCAGGTGTTCCGGTCACTAAGTAGCATTTTCCATAATGAGACACACACTGTGTCCAGGTGTGTGTGTGTGTGTGAGACCAGGGTCATCGTCCAGGAAGCAACTTTCACAAATTAGCAGATACCTTTTAAAAATTACAAAATACCTTCTGAAATTTCATTTCTCATTAGCAATGGTCAGTAGAGAAGACTAATTCATATTCATAAATCTCAAATTCACTTTGTCAGGTTCAAACCACTTCCACCAGGACATAACTTCATCTTTTTTTTTTTTTTTCACAGTTATCTGGCTCATTTTTCTAAGCGGCTTTCTGGAATACCCCCCAGGAAGAGCGTATGTTTACGGTGGAGTGTGTGTTTGTGTGTGTGTTCCTTGGATCTTGTACCCTGCAGGGCAACCCTGAGGGGGTCGCTCCGCTGTCTGGCTCATTATGTTGCTAATGTAAAGCGTGGCCACATCCATCGCCAGGGTTAACAGTAATGATCGTGTTTAGTCTTCGCGTAGATCAAAAGCCCCACTGGCTGAACGCACAAGCGGGGTATGAAGTGAAAAAAGAAAAGGAAAAGAAAAGAAAACAAGAAGGGTTAAGGTGTCTGGTTAAGGTGGAAGGATGAGGCCGAGAAGGAAGTCAGTGAGGAGGAAATGGTGTAAGCGGTGAAGTTGAAAGGACAGGGTGAGGGGAACCAGTCAAAAAGAGACGGAGGAAGGTGGTGTGAAAAGACGACTGAGATGAAAGAGAAAGGAGGTCAAGGCTGCCAGTCTGAATTGCGACCGAGAAAAACTCCAGTGAGGCTCCTTGAAGGGACATCGGTCTCTTTACCTACGCCACGCCTTTCTGTCAGTGTTGTTTATGGAGCCTGCAGGTCATTTTCACAGACTTTGTTGACAATTTGAGGCCGCGTGACGCCGCGCTGTAGCCATGTCACGGTGTGTTCCTCCAGCCGACCGCAGGAAGGATCTCCAACGTTTTGTGGAACAGGGTTGTGGTCTGATGGGACTGTGGAAGGAGAAGTAAAAAAAAAAAAACAAACAACAACAAAAAAAAATCATTGCAATATTTGCTACTTCTGTTTTTTTGCACACGTCTGCAGTTTTGTCAAAACGAAAGGAGTTCCTCACAGTCCTGTAAACGGTGCATATTGTGCATTACAGTTACCTTACAGTCATAATATGCATGGCATTTGTGCTAGGAAACATTAATCAGTTTTAATTTTAACCATCGAGTCGTCATTGTAATCATTTATCAAAACAAAACACCAGACATTTGCTTATTATGGCTTCACAAATGCTAAGATTTGCTTAGTTTCTTCTTATAACATGAATTATGAAATGAATACTGGGGTTTCTTGGCTGCTGGCCCGACCAAGGAAGCAATCCTACGGTCTCATTTTGGCTCTGGTAACCGGTGAGGAGTGTTTTGACATTTGAGAGACTAAATGATTCATCAATTAATAGAAAAAAAAAAAAGGAATTGATGGATTAATAGACGGTGACAATGAAGCCCGAGGAAATGCTATCCACCTCCTGTTGGGAATGTGTATCCTTGGATTCGGTTGTCATGGGAAAAGAGTGGGTGGCTTTCATTCCCAGCTCTCCCTCCGTCTCCGACCTATACATGGCAACACACACACACACACACACACACACACACATGCACGCCTGCCTGTGTTAACCCTGGAAGGAGGGAACGTGACGCAAGCCACTACTGGAGACTGAAGATGACAAATGATAAGTGAGATGCTATAAACCTCTCCTTCAGGGGCTCGACGACTCTCTGACACACCGAGCCATTTTTCACCCGTGCACCCCGCACCTCTCCTCTGTCACCCCTTTCTCTTTCTCTCTCTCTCTCTCTGTCACCCACCCTCCACCCCCCCCGCTCACCCTTCTTCCTGGAGGGGGTTGTTTTGTGCAGCGGTCAGCACCCATATCAGCCGTGGCCACTGGCAGCAGGGACAGCAGATGAGCGTGGCCATTGGCTTCTTCCCCTCTCGCCCGGCCCTCCCCTCTTCCTACACAATGGGACTGATTGTCCATGCGACACACACACACACACACACACACACACACACTGATACACACACACGCAGTCACAGAGGGGGCTTTACTCTGGGGCTGTGGGCTGAGTGGCGCTCCCCCGCCATATGCCCCGTCTCCACTGGAATGTGATTATCTTCACGCACTATAGACTGGAAACACAACGAAGAGAGAGAGAGACTGAGAGAGCGAGAGAGAAAGAGAGAGAGGAAGGAAGGAAGGAAGAAGAAGAGAGGCAGAGGTAGAAGAAGAAGCAACGCGCAAGAGAGCAGGAGAGTGCGAGACGGGAGGCTGGGTGAAAGGGCGAGTCAGTTAGGCACAGTTAGTGTGTGTGTGAGTGTGTGTGTGTGAGAGAGAGAGAGAGAGAGAGAGAGAGAGTGAGGGCAGGATGTGAGTGATGCAGCGAGGCAGCGGTTTAACACGAGCCTGAACCTGCCAGTGTGTCTGTGTGAGCGAGAGAGAGAGAGAGAGAGAGGGAGAGGAGGGAGAGGTCTTTTCACTTGGATTTTAATTTCTCCCTTGGACTCCCATATTGAGCATCACACCCCGCCGCTGGATTGAACGCAGCCCTTCTCTCAGGTTAGTGCCTCTCTCTCTCTCTCTCTCTCTCTGTCTCTCTCTTTTTAGGCTGCTTTACCAGGCGGCACCGGCATCTCAACACTGTGGCCGTCGAGTGCACAATGCAGGCGTTCACGGGGCGTTAATCAGTGAACGCTGAGCCGTGTGGAGCCGTGCCACCATGGGCTGATTTTTAAAAAAAAAAATTGGGGGGTTTGTGACCACAGAGGCATTGACGTTGGGCACACACTGAGGCTGAGATGGTTAACAAAGGGAGGAACGCACACCACAAAGGACAAACCCTACATCTCACCACGGGATGTTGTTTTGACGGGTACTATAGCATGATTAGTGTGGCAGCCGTGTGTGTGTCTGTGCATGTATGTGTGTGTGTGTGTGTGTGTGCATGCAAGTGCACAGTGTGTGTACTAAGCATTAGGAGCCACACTAGCTAGAGGGGGCTATTAATTTGCTTCAAGGCGTTGTTGACTGACAGCTGCAGGCTAAACATATCCGCTGCAAATGCACAACACACACGCACACACACACACTTAATTCCTTTTTGCTGTGGTTCATATAATCATCAGCTACATTATTATACTGTGGGGAACCATGCCAAGTGTGTGTGCATGTGAGAGCACATGCATGTTGACTGGAGTAAAGTGAAAACTTGTTTAAGAATTATTTCAACATTATTTTGTTTGTTCTTAAGTAACGTTGCCATCACGGCGGTAATCCAACTTTTGAATGATTGACGTGATTCAGGAAGCTTGTAGTTGCTGCACTCGAGCAAAAGGATCATTCATATTTCTTATGAAGCAAACTGACGTCGCCGCGGCGCTAATGACTTTTTTTTTTTTTTTTTTATGACGAGAGGTACAGAAGATAAACTATGCTGCGTGTCTCTTTCTGTATTTACTCAATCTGTGCCCACTTGCTCTGCCTGCTGCTCTCTGTAACTCATTTGGATTGCTCCTGCTGGCTATCTCTGCAGTTGAAACCATTAACTTTATCTGCAGCGATATATTTTCTGTAGTGCTTCCTCGAGCTTCCAGTGCAGCCACGCCAGACGGGGGAAGGGGTGTTATCAGATCCTGATGTTTGTGTTTGTTTGAAAGGAGGCGGTCTTTTTGGTCTTTACACTAATGAGGGTCCTCGCCGGCTGTGTGTGTGTGTGCGTGTGTGTGCATATGTGTGTGCTCCCACTCAGACCCACTAGCAAATTTCAGTGGAAGTTGGGAGGCTGGGGTCATCTGGTTCACAAGTATTGAGGCTTTTCTGGCTTAGTCATACTGTTGATCAGCTAGGGGCTTTTAAATGGGAATTGTCAAGCTGGTTACCGGATGTTGTCACCGTACAGGGTGTTGTTGGCTGGAATAGAGTGGAGAATTGCGGTTGTTTGTTTTTTCCACAGGGCTATGGTGTCCGAAAATCCCCATGAAATGGCTTTTTACCTCCATAATGTGATGTATTTCCCATTAAAACAGCAGGTTGAGATGGGACATAATAGCCTGGCATATAAAGTGCAAAGAGGATGGGATGTGTGTCAGGGACATAAACCTCCTGGTTCAGCATGAGGTCACCATTAAAGATGCATTGTTTTCAGGAAATAAAAGTAATAGATGTGATAGTGGTTTTGCATCGAAGCTCATGTGACCCGGCCTGCCCCGTCTGTCATATCACAGCAGCAGCTTCTTCTTCAAGGAACTTCAAGTCTTTCCCGTCTTGGATTCCTATCTGTCTCATGACCTGCAGCACGGCCCGTATTTCCTGTCACTTTCCACATTGCACTGTCTAATAAAGTGGAAATGACATGAATACCTGGCTCAGAGTTATGGTGCTGCATGTCAGGAGCACAGAGGCTGGGTCTTGGCTGGCTGAGCTGCTGGGTGGGGGCAGGGAGACTGTCACAAAGGCTGCAGGCAGGGGCAAGGGGGGGGGGCCCAGTGTGACCAAAAATGAGATTAAAACGAAGAGAGCATGTTTCTAAAGAGCAGCTAAGACGGGGCGCGAGGGGGGGGGGGGTTGTTACGACCTTCATCACCATGAATAGTAATGCATGTAAAGAAACACACACACAGTGTCGATGCTGCAGCTGAGGAGGTGAGCCGTGCATTCTCACATTACCGCTCTTTCTGTGTGTGTGTGTGTGCATGTTTGTGTGTGCACGCCTCCTCTGCCCGATATCAGACAGTCCTGCCGTGCTGTGTCAGCAGCTGCAGCTTCAGCACTGTGCGATTCATCCTCCTCACCTTCCCTCCTCCCCTCGCTTTCTTGGCTTATGATCTATTCTTCTGTTTGTCTGCATGCAACGCTGAAAATGCTCAGTCATTGTGTCTACGCTCCACCACAGACAGAGGCATCATTTAGTTCATTCGTGCCTCTGCAAAAAAAAAAAAAAAAAAAAAGCATCCATCTTAAGTCGTTTCGTCTCATATCCAGTCTTCAAAATCGCGTTTTTATTCAAACGGGTGAAAAAATTCTGCCTGTGGGTTGAGATAATCCTGTTGTTTCCAGTGAATTCCTTTCCAGACTTTCCTTGACTCAAGTGTCACCTTCTTGATACTAATGGGCTGATTAGCCGTATTCTGCCTTAATTCAATATATTTAGATTTCCTGCCAGAAAAATGAGAAGTGACACTTCACTGGAAACAAGTTCAGTTATCTCATTGCACTGGCAGATTTTTCCCTCACTTGTTAAGATAGAGATGTTTGCAGTGCATGATCGAGGATTTTATTTTTGTTGTCCTCTCTCTGCTGGCCTAAAAGTCAGCGAGTTTGACTTTCTCTTTATTCCACCAGGAAGTGTCACAGTGGTGGTGAACTAAGTCTACACGCTTGGTTGTTTTGGAGACAGAGCATGCACTTGTGGTTAAGGATAAACCTTGGATGAACATGTGTGTCAGGAATGAGGAAGAGCAGAAAATCATTTTTGTGCAAGCGTGGAGGGTAAAAGAGGAAGTTCTGGACGCAAGACCTGGCGTCTCTTCTCTCACTTTCTGTCTCATTAGTGCCCCAGCCTTGGCTGCAGGCTTGCCTCCGGGCTTCCTTTCAGGATTCCTGGGCTTTCTGTGCATTTCAGCTCCACACTGGGAACATGGGTTTCAGTGCCTCCAGTCAGAGGGGTTCATTCATACTGAGCACAATGATCCTGCTTGACCCACAAGTTTTTACCCACGCTGTTTGATTGGCATTGCATTCAGCATCGGTTTAGTTCATCCATAATGCATCGAGTGAAATCCGCCTAGCGTTATTATGAATCTCTGTGTACTGTTTCCTCCGTGCCCTGGGATCAATGGAAAGAGATAAATACAGAGCAGCATTCAGACAGCGATATTCAACAGAATTCAAAGGGGAGGCATGTGCGGGGTGTCCATCCAAGTATTTGTATGCGAATTTTAATGTGATGGATTAGTAAGGCTGAATTGAACCAGTACATTTCCATAAAATTTCCTTAATATCACAAAATGATATTATGCTCGCTTTAGGCATAAAAGGGCTTTGTCAACAAAGAAATGCCAAAGCAGTGGGACCACGGTTCCTGGGTAAATAATAACACAGGCGTGTTCAGGCATACAATTGATTCAGTCTTCCTTTTGAACAAAAGTAGCTTTGGACAGTGTGACATGTCGTCTGTTCAACATCTGTCCACCGCAACCTTTCCGGATATGTGATGTCATGTGATGTCTCTGTCATATGCGAGTGCGCTTGCTGTGATGGTATTGCCATTACACGGTGCAAGTATTGCAAAGTGCATTTCATTGTATTCGTCCACAGACTGCGTGGAATACGGTCAGCTGACACTGAAGAGACCTCCATCTTAACAAGTCATCAAGCTTCTCAAGGAAATTGAATCAGGTCAACTGGACTTAGTTATACGTCTTAGAAGATGTTTCGCCCCGTATGCATCAGTTCATGCTGTTCACTCATCGATACTATCCAGTCTAGTCTAGTGAACAGCACTGAACCACATGGAAACGCCTTCTAAGACCTATAACTTAAGTCCAGTTGACCTGATTCAATTTCCTCGAGATGCCGATGGCCTGGAGGAATGAGAATATGCAAAGACAAGTCAACAAGCTGCATGGCAACTCAGCAGTCAGGAGGCATGCTGTCCCATATTCAGTCTTGTAATCTTGAGAGATAACATCAGGTCAATAGAGTTCAGCCTCAATGAACTAAACTAAACTGAGAGTGCATCTGTTGTGCTCGTGCTCACTTGCTTTTCATAGAGCCAGGCTGATTGTTAAAGCACAATCAGTGGAAATGATCTCCTCTATTGTGCACAGGTCAGCTTCACATATCTAAACTTTATCTGTAAGATGTCTTAAATGACTAAATGTGGTCTTATAAGACAAGAGCAGGCTGTGAATAAACACGGTCATTGTGTGCTTTAATTGGACGGTGTGTGGCCGGCCGGTCTGCTGGGAACCAGTCAGACGTGGTGATCGAGCCGACAGCTTATTGATTGACACATTTGGGAGCCCCTGCCCAGCAGCTGTGATCTGTTTTCCAAGGGTAGACGGGTCACCGGAGGACGGAGGAGGAGACGGTGGGAGGAGAGGGCAATGAGGAACTGGCTGAGGAAGAAAAGAAAAGGAGGAAGTAAGAGAGATAGTGGAGGGGAGAATGACTGTTGTCTGTCGATGTTATCGCACATTCTCACTCCGCTGATCGATCTCTTCCCACAGTGTCCAGACTCTCTCTATCTCCATACGCCATGAATCTCAATTACAGTCCTGTCACCTGCTCAAGCCAGTAGGTAAAGGGATAGTTCACCCAAAAGACCAAAAAAAAAGATATTTTCATGCTTGACCGTGGTGTAATCTATCCATCCAGATAATCTGTCCTCCTCGTCTCTCAGCACCCTAGTACAATTTGGCTGGATGGGTCTTCATTTGTGGAGCTCAAACCATCACAAATTTACATGTGGAAAGAAAAAAAAAAAAAACTCAACAGAAGCAGCTCTTTCCAAAAACAATGGCATGCATAACCATCACGATCCACAGCCAGGGGCAACGTGAAATTGGGAACTGCTTCCTGTTGAGAAAGAGCAGCAGACTCTTATCTATCCACCCTGAAGGAGTAAGAGCTCACTTGGAGAGAAAAAGGTTGTAGTTGAGTGCAAAGCTTGCCAAGTCACACACAAACTATCTGAATGGATAGATTATACTAGCGCTAAACAGGAAAATATATATTTTTTGGGTAAACTGTCACCTCATTGTGCACATCATGCAATATTCAGAGCCCAGTGCTGCTTATTCATCCAGTTTTGTCATCCTTCTCTACCAAGTTTTTCACCTTTTTTCATTTTCCCCAAATTGATGCGTGCGATGGTTATCGTTTAATGTCAACCAAGGAGGAACGCCTCTTTTCCTGCCTCTCTCACTCTCTCTCTATCCCTGACTTCTCTAATGACTTGACAAGAAGTGTTTAGCGACGGGAGGGGGGTTCAGGATCGCAGCACGCCCAGTTGGCCTGGCCTCATTAGACATGGGCCAGAGGGCTTGCTGAGATCATGCTAAGAGCTTATATTCTCATGCTGGGACCGCGTTGGGAATACGCTGAGGAACCGGTGAGGACGAGGACAGTGTCTGCACATAATGCACGGATTTTATTGGCAACCGGCTTGAGTTCGCGCGATGTGAGGAAGAACAGAGAGGACAGCAGGCATAAAGCTCACAGACTATGCCTAATGCAAGATGGAAGTGCTGCAGGCTTGGCTTCTGGAAGATTTGACGTGCGTGTCTGGGAGTGTGTAAGTGTGTGCATTAGGAATGTCGCAACACAATACTTGTGGTACTTGATACCAATACCAGTGAAATTCCACCATTGTCAATAAATGATTTGATACAATAGCAGAGGCGGAAATCCCATTCAGCACACAGAAATGGGAATCCTGTTCACACAAAAATTCACAGCCTGCAGTTGTATATCACCTATTGTGAGCATGTGGGCTGAAAAAAAAAAAAATGCATGAATGTATCTGAACGTGTGAACTATTTTTCTCCTTACAAATTCAATTTTGTGACTGTGCAAATGTTTTGTGCACAGAGATAAAAGTTGCACGTGTAAAAAAGGTTTTGTCACTGTAGAAAAAGCATATTTGTGTAATATTTCTATTTATAAATATTATCAATACCTATTATATGTTGCATATATAATCACTCGATTTGCATTATTATTTTTTTTCTAAATATTGCATAAGATATATCTGCTAAGCTATCGTTGCAGTTCATACTTGAAAATGTCCAGCTACAAGAGATGTGTGCTTGTAATCAACTTTTTGATATCTTTTTAAAATGTTTTACTGTTTATCTCCTTTTTATAATGGGCCATCTGCCGGGATCAAGTCAAGTTGTACCAATACTAAAAACAAATAGTCATGGTTGCAAAAGTTTGGCATTGATTTAGCACCATGCATTATTTCAACATCCCTAATGTAATCGTCAGTGAGAGGCAAATATAGGTCAGTGCTCTTGAACTGAGAAAATCATGTTTGCCCCTCACACTCTGTATCTAATTACTAAAACTAAAAAGTATGATCCCCTTCTCATATTCAGAACAAGCTGTATGTCATCATCATGAATGAATGGGAGAAACATCACAACACTGAATTGGTAGATTAAAGTGCGTCACAAGACAATGTTTGCTCCATGTGCCGAGGACGGGGGCTCATCTGGTCGCCCCGGCCACATTTTAAGGCTTTACAAGGCCTTTTAATTTTCACTCTATTATGTTTGTGGCAGAAAACCATAACTCTTTGGTAATTGCCCATAATGGAAGAACAAGAAAGAAAGGAGAGAGAGAGCCTCATCTGGCCTGTTTCAATAGCCAATCTCCCCTGAATTGAGCATGAAAACCTTTAACGTGGGCGCACACACACACACACACACGCGCACACACACATGTTATTACCACCATGGACACCCAGCATGATTAAAAGGGTGTGACTTGGCATATTAACATGTTCTCCCCCTTTCCATTATTTATGAGTTAAATTTTGCTGCATTTTTCGCTATCTAGGGCAGCTGTGGAATTGAAGCTTAGGGTGAGGTTACTTTGCATTTATATGTTCTTATAGTGGCGAGAGACATTTAGGGCTTTAATGGTATCTTTTTCTCATCATCATAGCATGATAAGTGCAGAATCCCCCGTGTGATTTCGATTATATTTCAGAACACGTAACATTTACATTCTAATGCAGTATGTATGAACTTACATTCGATTAGATTGGGCAATGTATAGAACTGATTAATTACAGTATTATACAACATTTGGACCTGAAGAAATAAATAGTTAAAGGATTCATATTTTACAAGTTGGATGCTTTTAAAAAAAAATTCAAATATTTTTGCCTGAATTTTAAATGTTTGGGGTCGACAAATGGTATTGGCTTGAAGTTTTCCACCACAAGAAGAGCATTTGTATTGGACATTATAAGTTGAGAATCTCATAAGAAGCGGGGGTATTCGGTTGTGTATGGCCTCAAATATTGCAATATTTGATATCATCAGATATCGATCCAAGCCTAGCGGTGTCATGAATCAGACGTGTGTAGAGGTTAAGTGAGTATGTGAGAAAATGCAGGGAGGATAGAATAAAATAATATAATTCATCATAGCGGAAGTTCAGAGTAATGATGGGTTACCAGATTATTTGGCAGGACTATAGATGGAGTCAATTATTAACTCTCCTCCTGCCTAGTTCGTTTTTCTTTTCTCCCTCTCCATTTGTCTCTTTTCCCCTCCACTTTCAGATCTCTCCTTCCTCATTTCCCCCCCTCCACCTCTTCATACCTAAGTGGACTTTATCTGGATTCAGCAAAACGGAGCTCCCACCCTCTTCTTTCCTTTATCTCTGCTCCTCTCTCTCCTTCCTCCTCCCGGTTCTGTGGTGAATTTGTTTATTGTGGAAACTGCAAAACGGAGTGAGTGTAAATCAGCATGTCTATGGCCAATTTCACCCTCCTCCTCCCCTCCCACACCTGGCAGCTCTGGTTTCCCAGGAACCGGTTTGCGCAGTGACAGGGCAGGTAGGCCAAGGACTTGATAGATCGATGTGACACAGAAATGCAGTAACCAGCAGATGAGGAAACTTGTGGCTGAGAAGGGGACGAGTAACTTCCTCATAGATATTGTTAACGCTGACTTAAAGAGTTACTCAGAGATGGATAGATACTGCAGAACTGACAGGACGGGGAAAATCCAGCCTTACTGGAGAGGAGGTGACTCAGGTACTGTGGCGATGGTTGTTTATTTTTTCTCTCCTCACATGCTGTTCATATCTGCTAGTATTTCCTCCACTGTTGTACAGTCACGGAGCTCTGCAGTGTTGAGAGGAGGTTTATTAGTGTCAGTTTCACTGGGGAGAATTTAACATCACATGTTGTAAACACTGCCAAGATGCTGGTAAGGAAAAAAAAAATGTAGAGGGAACGACTGCCTTAAACACACTCATGCTCACAAACACACACACACACACACACACACACACACACACACACACACATAGTAGAGTCACCAACAAAACATTCCAAGCATGCAGCGCTCCTATTTGCAGTTTCATCACATCAGAGATCTGTAATCCTGAATAGACAAATTTATCAAAGTGCTGCTGAAGTAAATTTAGAGTTCGAGTTTATCTGCACAAACAAGTGCAAGAAAAACATTATAAACAGATTCTGCAGGTGAGATGAAAAGCCTTGAAGAGCTCATGAGAGTCTCACCTTGTAGATTACACCATGGTCAAGCATGAAAATATCTTTTTTTTTTTTTTTTTTGGTCTTTTGGGTGAACTATCCCTTTACCTACTGGCTTGAGCAAGTGACAGGACTGTAATTGAGATTCATGGTGGATGGAGATACAAGGTAATAAAGAAATACTTATTGATCAACCACAATTTGTTGAGCTCAAAATGACGATGATGCTTCATACTCACGACAGATGAGAAGCAGAATTAAAAAATTGAAAAAGCAATTGAAGTTCATGCAGCGATGAGTAGCACAGTAAAAAGCAATATGGCTTGCAAAGTCTCAGCTTGTCACCAACCCAAAAATACATTAAACGTTTGAACCTGTTTAATGTATTTTCATGGTTGAGAGTTGCAGCTCTGACAGGGTGTTGTCTGCACGCGACGCACCGGTAAGTCGAGTAAGACGATGTGTGAGCTGTTGTTGGTTGCCTTGGCAAAACAGCGCTTGTCTTTACGCTTCTTTGTCTGTTCATAACTTAGAACAGAACTCCAAAACAGCCCGCACAAAATTTGAGAGTATTCCACCGCATGTTGAAAAGCTTCCGAGTCCCCTCATGTTTAAACATATTTAATGCATCTGCACAGCGGCGTCAGAATGCATTGATGCCAGCAAGCCTCTCAGTATGCAGTGGAATATAGTCTCATGGTTGTGTGGTTCTCCTTTTGTTTCTGCCCTGACTGGCACATGAGTGTGGCGCTGCTGCACACAGGGCATCCACAAGCTATGGCACTTTCAAAATCTTGGCTTCACTTTTTTTCCCCGATGTGAATTGCAAAGAAGGATGTATGTGACGCACGATGCATAATGCAGAACCTCTGATGTCTTATACTGGTGAAGCAGTGCAGAAGTTGCTGGGGAAAAGCAAAAGGGGGTAGAAGTGTTAGAGGAGGGGAGACTATTGACGATGACGACAGGATGCCATTTTCTCTGTTGACAGATGGTCCAGTGTAGGTCATAACCTATTTGTTGCGCTGCAGCAAACCCACGGGCTGTAAGAGGCTGTCCTGTGGTTCTTGTTGCTATACAGCGGCTGATGTAAACAGAAACAAAGCCGCTGTGTCTCCACTAGAGATGTAAATCTCCACTGGCCTCACGATTCACCCGTCAACGATTCGATTGCATGATACATCTCGATGCCTCTCCATGTATCGCATCCTTGGCTTTCTATAGTCTATGCAAGCAGTCAGATAAATGAACTCCTTTTTATTTTGCAACTATAACAGACTATTACAGTCTATAGTATAAAACGCTGCATATTTTCAATACCACTACCTGTGTGACCCACCACAGTACACAAACATGACAAAAACAAAACGTAAATCCTTCTGCGCAAGTGTGCTGCAATCTACACAAATAAGGTTTTCACATAGCAGCTCTCACACAGGGCACATCCTGAATGTGGCAAACACCACAAACATGACTCAGCAGACCACTAGACTGCAACGGTAAACACTAAATAGCGTCAAGCGGTCAAGCAGAGTCACTGAGATCCCCTGAATTTCAGACAAACTCCGAAAATACATTGAAACATGAAGCTGAGATCCAAAAATAGATTCAACCTATTTGGCGGGACAACACGAGCAGAGGTGTGTGTGAGTGACCTGTGAGTCATTCCTGCTCTCCACAGGTTTTACGCTGCCCTCTCGGCTTAGTGTGCAATATCTCTATTTACTGTCAGGTGTGAGAGTGACTGTAGGACTCTTCTCACATTTCAGCCTCGCACGTTTTAGCAGATTATTTCACCCCAACTCAAAATATGTCAGCCATTACCAGTGTAAGAATTGAAGCAAGGTGCATACTAACCAAGACAAAATCCCATAAACACGAGCACTTGCCTCTAAAAGAACAGTGGGAATAAAATTCAAATTTAGCCCAGCTGCTGACTACTTTATTGGAGCTGTTATCCAAAGCTTGGATGCAGACAAAGCAGTACTTTGTGATGCAGTTTCAAAAGCGGGACTCGAGGACGTGGTTGATTCTTTACCTGTGCAAAGGAAATGATCGCACACACCGACACATCAACCGCCTCACCTGAGGACGTTTTGATGGCTACCACAGCCCGCCGCAGTTTAATTACAGTGGGAGAGAGGCGAACCAGGAGCCAAGCTGGTGAGTGCAGATAGTGCGTCTTTATGTGGCACTTGGTTCATTTAAACAAAAATAGTATCGATGTAAATGTGCCTTTTCAGTGGAAGTACAACGTGACGAGGACGAAATTGCTCACTCCTTGTGTAAGAGCGCGCTGTGATCCACATGTTCTGGCTTGAGAGTGCTTTCGTTTCGCGGCGGCCGCGTCTCCCGCGGTGCAGAACACACTCTCTGCAGAAACACTTGCGCCTGGGAGAGACAAGTATCTCTTCAGCAGCCTGGAGAGGAGAGGAAACGTGACCTCATGGACGCGCCACCGGTTCAAAGGATCCCCAGCGAGAGACGGGGCTTTTTCAGTATTTCAGAGGGGCATGAAGGCCTGTCGTTCCTCCACAGGCAGCGTGTGTTCCTCCGGAGTTCCTGTTCCCCCCCAGGTGCTTCATCCGCTTCTGTCCTCCCATTCTGTGTTTGAACAAAAGAAAGAATAGCATTGAATCAGCAGCCGTGTGCACTCGCTGTGTTCTCTAGAGCTGCAGACGGGGCGAGATAAAGCCCGGTTCCTCAAATTCATTGTCTTGCCGAGGTATTGAAGTTTTGCATGGGAGCTTTTACGCACAGCGTGTGTCTGGGCCAGTTCGTGCTTCTCAGGACGTTCATATAACCTGAAATGTGTCATGTTCGCTTTTGTGTGTGTCTTTTTTTTTTTTATCGCTTATGGCTGATCTCTGCCTGCTTCCATCATAGCTCCCATCATGTCAGCCTAACATTCACCCACAAATCAAATGCAACGATAGTCACAGAAGTATCATAATTTTACAAGTTTATTGTCCAGCTGACACCTGAAAATCAACAATCAGCATCTTACAATTGAAATTTCCACACCTCTAATCTCCTGCTGTCTGGGAGATGAATCTGTGTGATATGAAGTTTGTGTACGATGCACGCATACTGTAAACAGTGAGATAAATGGAAACACACACACACGTGGTTGTGATGTTGTGATAAGTACCACAGTTCATTAGCTGTCATGTCAGGGCTACAGCAGGTCATAACTGGGGAAGGACATGCTGCAGTGGTTATGTGGTGCCACTTTCATTACTGCACTGTGCAAACACAACGCAAACCACCAGCTCATATTTATACTACACTCTTGTCATATCGGAAAAACATGAATGAGATGGCGCCTCATTCGATCCAAAATATGTTTTATCATGAATTTGAAATCAACCCTGAGCAAATGTCAGCACACATGACTCCTGTTTTGTAATTTCAGTCAGCTGTATTATTGTGAAAATAATTTAGATTTTTTTTTTTAAAAAAAAACTTTGACTATGGTGGGTTTGCTGTAGTGTTTACCATCTGTGTTGGCACACTTTGTAATCTGAAACACCAAGTGGGAGATATTGGAGCCTGCAGAAAATCCCACATCCTTCTTGTAATACCCCCTGGCAGGCTGACATGAATGGGTTTTCCCAGTTGGCAGCTTGTATTAACAGTCAGTCCAATAGGATGCAGCAGGCATCACCAATTAGCGGACTGCGGTCCAGGTCTGGACCCCGTAATGGTTCTGCCCGGACCGCAAAACACTTTTTATAGTGTTGAGGTTTGTTGTGGCCCCCGTGTCTCCGTGTCTTGTCCAGTCCTCTGTATTATTGTAATCGCTTAGCCGTCTCAGCCAATCAGAGCGACTGCACCGCAATCAGAGAGAGAAGCAAACTTATGAGAAAAAGAAAAATGCCAGGGATGTGTTGAAGATGATTTTGTATTTGTTCAAAACAGTCACTTTGTTTTTCTTTTGTTTTGTCATGCCTAATGTCACCTCAATTTAGCTAATAGCACTTTATGTGACTGATGGATTTCTGATAAAGACCCAGTGTTGTTCAGATGGGGAATGAAGTGAACAGTGTTTTAGTTTCACTTCTATTTTTAAGGGGAGCTCATTTTGATAGTTTCCATTCGTGTGTAGGCCAGCTTTTTTTTTTTTTTTTTTTTTTTTACAATGTGTCTAATGTGAGAATGGCTGAGAAAGGGACATGTTTGAATTGTATTTTATTACATTTTATAATAATTGTATAACACATACTGACCCTCAATGCTACATCCAAATAAACCTACAAATCGCAAGAAAAGTAAGATATGAAGGCTTTGGATCTTTACTGGGGAGGAACTTTTGGTAACCAGACCTTCGAAAGTTTTTTTTGATACAGTAATACCCTTGTACAAAACTATTGTACACACTTTTGTACATAATCAGAATTTTCTGGCAGCTTGCCTTGTTACCCACGTGCATGAGATGCTTCCTCCTTTGCTGCAAAGTCAGAGATGAGGTTTCTGCAGGATAATCATAATTTGTAGGCTATTTTTTTCCGTATTAGACCACAGAGTTTGAGTCACTGCTTTTTTTTGTCACAACACTGTCTTCTCAGTCTCTTGCCATCCTCGGTGTGTCATCGCCATCGCAAAGAGTGACATTAAACTGAAGGGCAGCTGTGGAGGCAGCGCATGCATCAGCCTCCTACACTTTCACTGGTTCAGTTTTCTGGCCTCAGCGTGACCCCTGCATCATGTCCCAGATCCAACCTGACCTATCACCACTGTGTGTGTGTGTGTGTGTGTGTGTGTGTATGTGTGTGTGACTCCTCTGTGTGCGCATGAGTGCCCAGGCAGCTGTGTCTGTGTGTATTTGTGTGTCTACGCTCTTTGGTCAGAGTCTTGTCATGCAAAGTATGTGGACCTCAGGTTTATTGAACTTTTAAAAACAGGAAGTTGACAGACAGGAAGAGGAAGTTTGGGGTCAGAGCCGCACTGTAGGTGGACCAACGGACTCCCCCCACCAACACAGCATCACATGAGATTTTAGGTTCCCTTCTCTGAGTCCTCAAATCCGCCCTGGATTGAGACAGAACACCATTAAACACACCTTAGCATGACGAAGACGCTCTCATATCAGCTTGGCGCTCTCTCCAGGGGAATTTTGCCGCTTATGTTTTGTCAGAATATGTTCATGTGTTTTTCAGTGCTGCTATGGTGACACATACCTCGCCTCAGGAAACAACAGAACAATAGGCATATGATAAATTTGGTCCCATGGCCGATAGAGGCGGCTGTGAGGGCCACAGCTGAGTTTTTGTGCAGTGTCTGCTCTGGATGAGCTGCTTGCATGTGCTGCACTCACTGCCCCGGTTAGGGAGCGTAGACAGCAGATTGGGGTTCGACTGCTGCACTGTAAAGTAAGTTTTGTGGGTGTGGGCGTGTGTGTGTGTGTGTGTGTGTGTGTGTGTGTGTGGGTGAACAGCAGGCAGGCCTGTCATGAGGAGCCCAGATGGTGGGTGGAGAAAGCCCTCCTTTAATCCCTGAGCCAGGATATTATAGTCCCCCCCTCCGCCCCCCGACCCCACCCCACACACACACACACACACACACACACACACTTACACACATGCACACAAAGCATGTAAACCCATAGCCTACATCAAGTGTGTCCCCTTTTCTTGAACGCAGCATTGTTCACACACCATCAGTCTAAGTTTAACTCTGGACCTCTGTGTTAAACTTATCATACATTGACTTGTATTGATATAACACACTGATAATGGCCTGCATGCACTGCAAAAACGCAAAATCTTACCAAGATTATTTGTCTTATTTCAAGTCAAAAATGTCTTATTTCTAGTCAAAATATCTCATTACACTTAAAATAAGACATGATCACCTCAGAAGTAAATTGTTTTTAGGCAATTTTCACTTGTTTCAAGTGAAAATTCACTTGAAACAACTGAAAATTTGCTTGTTTCATTGGCAAAATTTGCCAGTGGATAAAGTGAAAATTCACTTGAAATAAGTGAAAATTAGCTAGAAACAAGAAACAAATTTTGCCAATGAAACAAGCAAAGTTTCACTTGTTTCAAGCAAATTTTCACTTGAAACAAGAGACAATTGTCTAGAAACAAGTTACTTCTGAGGTGATCATGTCTTATTTTAAGTGTAATGAGATATTTTGACTAGGAATAAGACATTTTTGACTTGAAATAAGACAAATAATCTTGGTAAGATTTTGAGTTTTTGCAGAGTGTGAGTCAAGACAGTGATAGTGAATTCAAATTGTCAAGTTGTCCGTGACAAAGCTGCAAAAATGGGCAAAAAATTCCACCTACAGCACAGTGTCATAGGTTTTTTTTTTTTTTTTTATTATAAAGGGTTTTTTTATTATTATAAAGTTTTGGTAAGTGAAATAATAACAAATGCAAGTAGCGATAACTGATTTTATTTTTTAAGATTCATTGTTTTTAGCACTTCTCCTTTAGTTGATAATGACAGTCAGCACTGAGGACCCGATATGTGGGGACTCACTGGACCACATGAGCCACCGCGGTGCGAATTATGATTAGATTAATAGATTAATTATCAGATTAATAACAAAAGCGAGAGTGTAGATGTTCCCAGGACATGTTCCCTGTGTGTGTCTTTTTTTTTTTCTCCTCCAAACTGAAAACACTCCCTTCTCCCTCAGCTCTGTTCCCTCAATGAAAATGAGGAGTAATGTTCATACCTCTGGTGTATTAATAAGAAGTCAGAATGCGATGGCACATATTCAGTAGTTAATATCTGAATAGTATGAACGTTATTCTTTGTATGATGAGGAAATGTGGGATTGAGGGAATATGGGCCTGTATTCAGTTTGGAAAATTGCTTTGAGGCAGCGTAGTGCCCTGGCAACACCGGGTGCTCCCTGTAACAAAGCATATCTAACAGAATTATCTGTTACGCCTTCAAATCTCAATGCATCGAAAATTTCCTCGCGTCATGTCATCTTGGATTCAGAGCCGAAAAGACCTTCAGGAAAAGTGAGATGGAAGGTAATGAAACGCCTTTTCCCACCGCTGTGACAGGTCGAAGCTTCGTTGCATCAGTGGAGCATGAAAAAAAAACTGGAAGTCAGCACAAATTTAATTTGTAGTCTCATGCCTGTAACACAGCATTATGTGTCACACACACACACACACATGCACAGACATGTCGCTCCCATCCAATATGGCTCATTTCCTGTAACTTTGTCGCTTGCAATCTGAATGCAGAGGTTTGTGTGTGTGTGTGTGTGTGTGTGTGTGTGTGTGTGTTGTGGGGATGATGCCTCTCTGTGCGTGCCAGGCTTTTTAATTGTGCCTGAGTTATAAGCTTGTGTGTGTGTGTGTGTGTGTGGGTGTTGGTGTGGGTGTGAATCAGAGGGAGGATACTCATGTGTAGGCCCATCATTGTTTTTACTACCATTGCTATTTTCTCTTTAATCTTTTATGTGCATATTAAATGGCTGTGTTGAGAGACTATTAGCTCTCCCCATAGAGGATGCCCTACATATCACAGTCGGACTAATTAGACTTTCATTCTCCAAGGGGTGCGATATTCCTTTTTTATTTATTTTCAAAACAAATAAAAGACTACCTCTGATCCAAAGTACCAGTGGCTTTTACCCCAATTTTTTTTTTTATTATGTTCCCTGCATGTCAGACATATTGCACAGTCTCAGCTGCTGTTTAGGCCAGAGGGCTGTTAAATTCAACAGAATTTTGCACGGTATGTCATGCTCCTCCTCTTTTTGCCCCATCTTCATCTTCTTCTCCCTCTCTCTCTCTCTCTCTCTCTCTTTCTGCCATCAAGTTGGCGCCCCTCTTAAATAAATGATGGGGTTTGCCTGGAACTACTTCAGGCTCCTGCCCCCTCTTCTCTCAGATGCGGGTTGCATCTTAAAATATCCCTCCTGCTCACCAGTGAACGTTCGGCCGCCCCCAGCGACAAAGTGCGCCGGCGTCTCTTTGCACGGCAGTGAACGCTGTGTTGTTGTGTTTCTGTCGTTGCAGAGAAGAAAGGCAAAGCCAGCTGTTTCCAGTCCAAGAACGCTGACGAGGAGGCTTGCGTGGCGGTGAAAATCGAACACTCCCGAGGTAGGCGGCATCACCTTCGCTCACCTCACCGCTCTCTGCTCTCGCTCTCCTTCTGCTCACATTGCCACGTTCTCTCCTCTGCATTCAGATACAGGCATCATTTCACTGTCCGAGGTCGGGCTGTGGCCAAAGTTTGTCTGCTTGCATCTCTTTCCAAATTCAATTCTGCAAGTGCTGGGTGGTTCTGTTCCTTGTGTGATGTACCACGGAGAAAAAAAAGCTGGTATATGTTTTTGACTTTTGAGTGGTAAGCCATCTGAGGAACTCGGTTGTGTGTAGATGAGAGGAGCTTCGTCTCTTCTGTGGTTTGCATCTGTCGAACTCTCTGTCTGTCTAACTCTCTGTCTGTCTGTCTGTCTGTCTGCTGGTGATGTCAGTGGCCAGTTTTACCCACATTGCACAAACAAATCTCAACATGAACCAGCTATTTACACTCATATTCAGTGTTAAAATCTTTTTTTTAAATGAAAATCTCACTTATTTCCATTGCTAATCCACTCATTTCCATAATTTTCCGTAAACAGATGTCATATTTTTTATCCTAGTGGGCTGCCTTGTTTCATTATATTCATATTTGTTTCTGAAACAAGTGAAAATGCATTCGAAACAAGTGGAATTATCATTTTTTTTCACTTGTTTCCAGAAAAATAGCAATATTGTGTTTTGAATGTGAGATGAAATGACCTGTTAAGATGGATATTTCTTGCTGTGTGCCGTATGTGTTTCTGTGCATGTGTGTGTGTGTGTTTGTGTGTGTGTGTGGGTGGCTTGCTGGCTGTGTTGGCTGCCACCCACCATCTCAAGATGCATAGGTTTTTTTGTTGTTGTTTTCTGTCATCACCTCTGAGTCACAGGGCGAAGACGGCTCACATTTGCATTTGTTGTCTCGACGCGTAATCAGCATCGCAGCGAGCGTCTCAGCGTGCTCAGTCGCTCGCTCGGCTTATTCTGAATTTAAACCAAATCGGGTGAGAATCCGAGATGTTTGCTCTTTAAGCGACGTCATGAATTCAGCCTCGCCGAGTTGAACTTTGAGAGGAGGGGAGCGAAGACGCTGCACGCGGGGTGACGCTGTGAAGGGCTGCCAGACCGCACTTCTCTGCAGCTCAGCCGTGCAGGGTGTGAAGAAAGCTGCTGCTTGCTATTTTTATACCAACTTGTGTGTGTGTGTGTGTGTGTGTGTGTGTGTGTGTGTGTGTGTGCAGTCTGCATTTTGTTGATGAATGAGCGCCTCCCCTTCGGCCCCCAGTTTCAACCCATTTTTCTCTCTGTTGCTCTCTCCATTTTCTGTCCTCAGCTTATTCTCTCCTGGTAATCCCTCCCTCTGTCCATCCGCCGCTCTTCCTGTGTGCATCTGGCTTTTCATCTGTTTGTCCTCTCTCTCTCTCTCTCTCTCTCTCTCTTTCTCTCACCTCTCTTCCTTATATCCCATTTTCCCTCTCTTCCTTGTCTGACTGTCCTGAATCTGTCTCATTTTCAGTTTTTCTCTCACCTTTTCCCTCATTACAGAGTGAAATTCTCTCACTTTCCCCGATTTATCCCGTCTCCGCCCTTCTCTCTCTCTCTCTCTCTCTCTCTCTCTCTCTCTCTCCACCTCTCTCCCGCCCTTTCTCTTTCTCTCCGTTAATCACATCCTGCTGCAGTATTGTCCATCCGCCCCTCTCCCCTCCGCGTCCTCCGGGTCATCCCGCGCCTCGTGGCAGAGCAGCCCGGGGTTATAATCTGACGCTGGCCCCTGGATTAGGGGATGAGGCGGCGTTAATCTGAAGAAAGTCTGGGATAGTTCACCAGAAACAGCTAATCCTCATGCTTTAGCCGTAATGGTTAGCTGTTGCCCTATCTGTTACACCGGGTCACACTCTTACACGCATACACACACACACACACACACACACACACACACACACACACACACACACACACACACACACACACCCATAGGCAGTGCCAGCATTGTGGCGTTGTGTACTACAGTAATGACAGGCATGTAACTACACAGTCTCTAATCTCTTCAACTGATGTAGGGCGGCAGAAACGGCCAGAACTCTGTGTGTGTGTGTGTATGTGTGTGTGTGCTTATATACCGTATATGGTCCTTGTGTGTGTGTGTGTGTGTGTATGGTGAGAAGTACCTGTCAGTGTCAGTTTGTCTCAGCAGCTTGCATCTGCCTCTGGTGTTTTGCCTGCTGTTACTTTGTCAGCAAAACCTTCAACTGTCAGGATAGAAACCTCTTTTTTTCTTTTTTTTTTTTTTCAGTGTTTGAAAGCTGACATGCTCTCCCACACATGAAAAATAATCCTGGGAATAATCCGAACCACTGATAACGGATTGTCAAAATAAAAAAAATAAAAAAATTATAAAAATACATGGGCATACTGGGAGAACACTTTTTCTTTCTTAACTCCTGAGAGAGAGTTTAGTTATCATACACATATGAAGAAGAGGAAGAGGAAGAGAGAGAGAGAGAGAGAGAGAGAGAGAGAGAGCCCAGATCTGGTCAGCTTCTGCTTGAGGTCAGAAGTCAAACTCATGTCAACATCCTCTTTGCATCACCTTCAGGCTTTAAGCAAGTTTTTTTTAATTCTCACAGTTATTGGTTTGTGTGCTTTAAAAAGTCACGGGTTTTGCAGTTCATACTGTCTCGCATCGACCACACGTCAGGTTTCTTAATGTGTTGTTCCCCTATGCACAGTGTCCAGTTTAATATTATTATTTATTTTTGTTGGCTATATATAGTTGTATTCTTCTAAAATTACACTAGCGATTCATGATATTGTCTATATAATCACCAATATAGTCGTGTGGCGCTCATCTCATCTCTCTCACATCTCTTTATTTTGAAGTCTATAGTATTTCCACACATCCAATGTAATGGGCAAACCAAGCCTTCGGTCACGGTGGCAGGTTTAGGATTCTGGAGTGACTGGAAAGATGTGGGATCCCTAAATCAAGAAATCGATATAGGAGTGCACGTTAACGAGCTAGAAAGCTTTTCCAAGTCACTCATGTGAGGATATTTTACACTTAACCTGATTTACAGTCATCCCAATTCACCAGGTTCAACTTTTCCAGAGTGTTTTTGTTATTGCAGTCTGTGATAAAAATCCTATATTGTCCCATCCCTACTAGGAAACTTGAAAAATGTCTTGATAATGGTGGAATTATTTCAATGTGTATTCACTCAGTATTCATATTATTACATCTCCTATATTTCACCGTGTTGCATACATTCTGTCAGGGGGTTTTCCTTTAGGACAATTCCAGCCGCTGCAAAAAAAAGCAGCTAATGAGCTGGACTGAGCTCCTTTTTAGTCCTGTGCTTTTAATTAGAGGCAACCGAGGGAGAATTCAGAGCGAGGAATTCCTCCCGGTCCGACTGGTTCACTGAAGGAGAAAAACGAATTCCTGTCATTCCTTGTAATTCGGCGACGCCAACACACACACACGGCCATGTGCACACCGCTTCCTGAGAATATAGGTGTGCACTTGACACACGGCGTTCAGTTGTTATGGTTATTGCTGTTTTTATTGTTATTATTTCTTTATGACTTTTAGATCACTGTTCTTATCTTTATACTCACACTGAGCCAAAACCAAAACATTTTACTCTCTCATGTACTTACTGTAATTACATATAACAGTAAAGAATCTTGAATATATATATATATATATTGATGTGTACGTGCAGTTATACACACATAAATACTTGTCATTAATACACCCACACAGTGCATATAACTGGCTGACTCTCTCTTCTTTTTTTTTTAAGCCTTTCATAGCTGACAGCATGATTGAAAATAGAAATGGTTTCCTGTGTTTACTTCCTTTTGTTGTATGTGTTGGTCACCCTCGACTCTACGCTGGCACAGGACGGCGTGCAGTCAGAAGGGCGAGAACTTTCCTGCTTGACTTTGACGTTCAAATCAAAAGGAGCCGATCAGTAACATGGAGGAGCTCGAGTCCCACTTCCCCATACAGCCTCCCTGGAAAGGTACAAAACGTCCACGTCTGTTCTCGGGGACTTTGGTGTCCAACTTTTCTTGTGTGCTTTCACTTTGCTGTTACTGGCGGTCAGCGGTCACCGGGTTTCAAAGGGTTAGTATTTACATCGTGGGCTGGTTCGTCTCGGGTCCTGTGTGTCGAACATTTGCACAGAAGATGGCCCCGAGGAGATGTGGTGATGGGATGTTGGTTTTAACGTTGCCGCTTGTAGGCTTTGGACCTCATTTAGCTCTCAGTGTGCAAAGAAGAGAATTGGTGCATGGAGCTGCAGGCAGTTTTGAAAAAGGTGTTTGTGAATCATTGATCAGATGAACTGATGCCCCCTGGCAGAAAAAGGCACGAGGTGTGCACGTCCCTGTTGGAAAAGAGACTCTGTCCCCTTGTGTTGGTGTGTTTGTGCATCGGGGCGTGTGTGTGTGTGTGTGTGTGTGTGTGTGTGTGTACCTGACTCTGTCTCAGTTCCTCTTTCTCTCTCTCTTGCGCTCTCACGGTGTCTCTCCTTCACACTTTATTACTCTTGCCGCCTCTCTGAGCTACGTGCTTCCTCTATTTATTCCCGTAATGATCAGATTAAAACGAGTCAATTCCGCCGCAGAGCCGAGAGGAATCTGGTTAACACCAGTTTGTGTGTGTGTGTGTGCACTCGTATGGGAGTGTGTTTTCAATGAATGACCCAAGACACTGCTGCGTTTGATTTGCTGGAGGTCCGTATTTACGTATCAGTTTGATTTACCGCACGGATTCCTCATTCCTACTCATTAGCCGAGTTGAACATCATCATTCGAGGGAGGTGTGGCTGAGCTTTAAACATCGTCAACCCCCGCTGGTCCCACGGGTGGGTTTGTCATTAAAAATGCATGTCGCTTTGTTCAAACCCGCAGAACTTTATTTTAAATTCGAGTGGAGTTCAGCAGTGTCAAACATATGCTGCTGAATTACTGGGAAAATGTGCATAAAATGATACACAGCACTGCAAAAAGTCAAAATCTTACCAAGAGTATTTGTCTTATTTCAAGTAAAAATGTCTTATTTCTAGTCAAAATATCTCATTTCACTTAAAATAAGACATGATCACCTCAGAAGTAACTTGTTTTTAGACAATTGTCTCTTGTTTCAAGTGAAAATTTGCTTTTTTGACTTGAAATAAGACAAATAATCTTGGTAAGATTTTGCGTTTTTGCAGTGAGGATATCTACATATTTTCTATTCGATGTAATGCTGCAGCCATAAAGCAATCACATCTTTAGTTTGGATATTTCACTCCGTATTTAAGGATATCAGTGTGATGTAGCTTCAGTGAAGCCTTGAGATCAGCAGACGCATAATATATACATGTGTTGAATGTCTTTTCTAATTTTGAATGTACTTGAGGGGAATTTTAAGGGGAAAAATCATCTCTCCCCGGTGCTATTTGTGGATGAATCCAGGCAGCTTCATGATAAGTTAATTTACATTCACTCATTCCTGCCCAGATTGGCGCATTTTGTCAGATTACAGCGCCAATCAAGCCTGCATCATCCCATCAGATCCAATTCAGTCTGTCAGGACGGAGCTGCAGGGCTGTCTGTGTGTGTGTGTGTGTGTGTGTGTGTGTGTGTGAACCTCTGTTCAGCTATTTACTTTTTTTTTTTTTTTTTTTTTTAAAGCTATTTCGAGCACTTAAAAGAGGGGGTGTGTGAGAGAGAGAGAGAGAGAGAGAGTGAAGGAGGAGTCTGCCGCCAGTCTGTGGCTCTCTCTGCTGAGCTGAGTCACTTGGCTGCATTGCATCGCATGGGAAGATCGCATGTAACCGCTGAAGTTTCCCTCAGCCGGCGCTCTTCTGGGACACACACGCACAAAAATACACACACAACACACACAGGCCAGTCACTGAGGATACACACGCTGTCTATCTGAGGCACAAGGGTGAGTTAATTCACTGGGATTGTCATTTTTCCCCAGCATTTTTGTTTTTTTTCCTCTTTCTCTTGCACTTGTCTGTCCTGATTAGTGCTCTCACACACCTCTGCTTGTTGGATGATATCATGTGGCTCTGTCTTTAAATGATCAGCGGTGATTTTTTTGGAGCGGGCCACCCGTCCCCACTGTGGGAATGACTGGGACGAGCCTGCATGTTCTCATGTCGATTCTCCGCCTGTGTTTTTGTACTGATTTGTGTTACAGCGTTTTCACCCCCAAAAACTGCCTGAGCCTTTTTGTGTAACACTGTTGCATTTCTAAAGTATGTATTTGATCACACTCTCCCATCCTGTTTGGCACTCCAACCAGCAGTGAGCTTATTTATGGCTGACAGATTTTGATTAGATATTCTTTGTCGGCACAGCGTTTGAGGAAATGGAGCTGGGCCACTTTTTTTTTAGGTGAGAAACTCAAGCTTTCATTTCAAGCCGTGTCAGACACTCCTCTGCTGTGTCTTGCGCCGGCAGGGTGGAGACAGGACAGGTGTGCCATTGTGTTGTTTTTTTTTCCCCGAGAGCTCTCACGCTGGAGTATCGGCACACAGGTCGCCTGAGGGGTAAAATGGGAGGAGCGAGGAGGAGAGGAAGGGTTAAAAAGCGTGAGCGGCAGAGACGGGTCGGTCAAGATTGCTATCAGGTGACGACACCGCGCGAGGCGGCGACACCATGTGAGCGTCTGGAGGAGGGCGAGACAGGGGAGAGTCTTCACCTGTGCCTCCAGCGTTCACTCGAGAAGCCGGCTGGCACACCTGCCCTCTTGCAAAGCCGTGGCCGCCGCAGTTGCAGGCATGCTTCTGTTGTCACATTGTGTGTGTGTGTGTGTGTGTGTGCAGTCTCAATGCAGAGAAATCAAAGCATGCGGTCCGTTTTGCAGAATTTCATAGTAGTAATTAAGATACAAGTGGACATAGACGAGCCACAGAACTTGTATTTGTCTGATAAGAGAAATTTGATATTAACCAACGTTTCAATTGGTAACATTTACCAAATGAATAAGCAAATAAATAAAAAGAGGCTATTTATTTTGAACCCTTCAGTCAGTGAACGCTGGTGAAGATGATTCATGGTTTTTATCTGGTTATTTTTATGTCCCCCCTCCTCCTCCTCCTCCCTTTTCCTCCCTAGCTGGCAGTAAACAAGAAATGCCTTTATCTGTAGAAGTGCAGGAGGGCCGGGGATGGAGTGGTGATGTTTACGCACCACCATAACATAGACCACATACAAACACACACACACACACACACAGTGAGTGACACACACTGAATTCAGGTAAGCCTCGGGGAGTAGATTCCCTCTGCTGTCAGAAAGAAGATGCAGTGGCTTGTGTTTAATTCAAACACCTTCACTTTGGAAAGACTTTGAGCTCTTTCCGTCTCCCCGACAGAGTGACGCACGGCGGGAAAGGCGCTTTTCATGTTTTCATAAAGATGTACAGGATATGCGGGACCTGACAAACCCTCGGGCTGAGAGCTGTTTAAATCGCAAATATTTGCTGTCTTAAAAAAAAAAAAAACCAAAGCAACATCAAGCAATATTCCTCACGCTGACCTTTACAGCAACACTTTAGCTCCTCTCTGTGCCGTTTTAGGATTTATTGGGATGGAAGCAAATGCCTGCAGGCTCTGTCTGCTCAGTAGTAAAATAAATTTTCGTCTCCAGAAGATAAAAGGCCGGTTGCCATGGCAGCACGTCTCACCATCTTAAAGCAAGGACAGAGCCAAAGGTTGAGTTTCACTTTGACTTATCAAGTCTTCACTTCCCAACCTGCTGTACCAGAGAAATCAAATGCTACTCCAGAAATGCGTCATTACTTCCCACATATGCGTCATTAGTTCCCACATATCTTTTAATGCTGTTAAGCTTGTGATCGGAGCTCAACAATTAATCAAAATATTTCAATTAAGGTAAATTAAATCAAAATTCCTTTACAAGTGAAGTATCGTCGTGGTGCAGAGATGCCCCGGCTTGCAAATCGGATTCTCCAGACTTAAGAGGACGTGTGTTTGGTGCAGACCCCAGCAGAAATCACATCATTTTAATTGTTTTTTTTTTTTCAGTGAAAATGAAATGATTATGCCTACATTCACTCAACCCTACTTGTAGTGTAGGTGTGCACGTTGTGTGTAACGGTTGAAATCCACAAACCTGTGGTGAGGAATAGAAGCTCTCGTCATATTTTAGCCTAATGGCTCCCTCTTGTTATTTGATGTTTCTTCGATACACTAAATGATTACCGAGGCACTAAATTAATGCTGTTTTCAGCCTGGCCGAGCCCTGAATGAGACGAAGTGCGCTGGTAAAACCCGAGGCCGGGTGACAGATTTCTTGTCTCCGCTGTTGTCCAGAAGCCGCTGCTGCTATTTGTTTATACCGTCCACATCAGTGCAGCTTGCCCCGGGACAGCGTGGGCCCCCTCCCCGTCCCGCAGAGGGAGGAGGAGAATGAAAGCCTTTGTGCCACCTAACAACTTAATGTCCACATGCTTTTGGTTTAGCAGGGCGACGGCTGCTGATTTGCATGGGGGAGTCTATTGCTTTAGCCTTAATGAGAGGAGGGCAAATTGTGTGTGTGTGTGTGTGTATGTGCGTGTCTGTTAGCGAGTGCATGTGTGTGTGTGCTAACCAGGAACAGCCATCCTCGCTGGGCATAAAAGGAAAAGGAAGTCGATTTTTACATTCACTGATGCACATCTGGTTATCTTTCACTGCCTGAATGTTTTAGAGAAAAGATTCAAACTTGCTGATTTGATCTCTAAATCAGATTTCGGTGATTCTTCACCTAGCTTGTTCATAAAAAGCGACTGGTGCAGTGCCGTCCTAGGCCAAATTTTTTTTTCAGTTTCAGGTTTCTCTGCTTATATCTCTGCACACATCTCACTTTTTTTCTATCTCACACCCCCTATGTTGTGCAGTCACACTTAACATACTTGCACAACTTGCTGTGGTGCAGGCCGGGTCTCAGTGAAATCCCAAAGTGGAGGTGATTTACAGCTCAGGGACGAGTGTTTGACACAGTTAATAACAAGCGCAGCAGAGAGAAGCGGGCTGTGGAAAGCAGACCCTCTGCAATCTAACTAGATGAACGATGATGGAGCACAGCGTGTAGGTGGAGACTTATGTTTTAGCCAAATATGTATAATATGAGGCGAAGCATGTTCCTGGATGGTTCCTCAGGATCCTTAATGTGGCCGTGAAGGGAAGCCAAGCACATAATCAAGAGGAATTCTTCCAGAATTGATTGGTAATTCTGGGGCCGTGTTTAGAAAGCCGGCTCCCCCCAAACGCAACGTGGAACCATTGCTAGTCAGACAGTCGCAAAAGCTGTTGTCTTTAATTACGGTCAGGCTGTAAAAATAGAGACCGTGACTATATGATTCTGTGGTACTTCTTTCCTCTTTCTGTTTCAAGACTGGTAAGATAAAGATCACTGTAGAGAGAATAAATACAGGGCTCCAAGCACCACACTGGTCTATAGTAACCCTGTTTGTGAACAACATTTTTGTGCGCAAATTAAATCTACTCTATATGCCTGCATACATTTTGTACGATTTATAAATAGAGGCACACACCACATGTCCGTACATATTGTACTTTAACACCAGACTTTGAGAATTAGCCTATGTATTTTAACACAAATTCGGCACAAGTAAAACAAGCTGTTGCATGCGTGGACCGATGCAAGCACGTAGAGTGAAACACATTTTTCAGACAGAGAGCATGTAGGAGTCTGAAAGTACAGATTCTTTCAGCAGAAAGAGGATCTGTTTTTGAAATCGAATGTATTTAGAAATCAGTGTCTCTTTTCAGTGAATTGTGAATCACCAGGATGGAAGATGACTCCTTTTAATGCAGATCACCCAGCAGCAAGAAGAGCAGACGGAGACCAGGCTCTTCAGATTTATAGACATTTATCAGTAAACTTTCAACACAATCACTTCGGGCCCGTCTACATTTGAGCTTAACACAGTTTCAGTGCTTCATCTGATCAAGTTCACACTCATAACGAGGGAGACAACTAACGAGTCGTGTTGGAAACAAGCTGTAGATGAGCCTGGCTTTGTGTGTGTGCATGGGAATGGGAATTGGTGAGCGATAATTGGTGCGTGGTGATAAAACACTTCCTAAATGTCTATTTAAGTAAAGAGGAACAACGCTTCAAAACAATGGCTGATAGATTGTGGATCATCACGATCAGACGCTTAAACAGAATTCTGCTTAGTTTTGTTGGCAGATGACAATACCCCCGTCCCAAAAAGCATTTAACTTTCCACCTGAAAACAAATATTAGAGGTAGCCAACATCATGGTGTCTTTGACTGAATACCTCCATATCGATACCATGACGATATTGTAGGGTTGACTATTGGTGCTTTCATCAGATGTTTACGCACAAGAGACTTTTGATAAACAATCAGTATTAATGTGGATATGATTAAGTTCAGAAAATTGCATCATTTTACTGTGATGCAGCCTTTAAAAGCAGGACAAGACAACACTTTTGCCCTGTCACAATGTTATGATAGCCAAAATCCCAGACGACATCCACCTCGATCTCAACTAATAACTTTGATTGCTGATCCTCGAGGTGCTGATGTGACCGGGGACCTCAGACATGCACGTAACAGCGGCCACAAAGTTTTAATTTAAAAGTTTCAGTCAAAAGTTTTGGCCTGTATCTTCTCCCGTGCATCCCAGCAGGGAACAGAGGCACGGCACAGACTGCGTGGCCACGCCAGCTGGCCGAGCACAAACAGGGTGGAACAAAGTTGCATCGATTTCTGCGCACAACCCCATACATCAGCGCCGCTTGTTAACTCACACACAGCCATTTAAATGACTGCCTTAAATGGAGACTAATGGACTAATAGCAAATCCCTTTGGTTTTCAAATAATGGGACCACCTACTTGTTCCCTAGCGAAATGGCACCATATATGGATGTTAACCATACTCGGCTGCATGTCTGTGGATCTGGGGTTCACGCAGTGTGTGTGTGTGTGTGTGTGTGTGTGTGTGTGTGTGTGGCTGTGAGGTCAGAGAGAGGTAGGTTTAGGCGACTGTAAACACTGCCAGTGTGTTGTGGCTGTGTGTCGGCCCGCTCTGTCTAAACACTGCGCTGCACCGTGCCGTGCCATCTGTGGCCAGCTGGCTGGTAAAGCCTCACTACTGCTGATCATCAACTGGATCATTAGCTGGATAATCAACTGAACTGTCTGAGACTCCAATATGTAGGCCTGGGCTGTGCATTCACGCGGGGATCGAATGCATTCAGCTCTCGACCTGTGTACAGTAGATATACGCTGAACATGGAAATACACATGGAAAGGATTGGTTTAGGGCTGGGTGGTTTATCAATATTATATCAATTTTGTGTCCAACTTGACATCATCTGGGATTTTGGGGATTGTAATATTGAGTTTTCCTGGTTTTAAAGGTGGGATTACAGTGAGGCGATGCAATTTTCCAGCTGTTATGTTATTTGCCTATACCTGCTTTTTTTTTTTTTTTAATAAGAAATCTGTATGTAAACATCTCATGAAAGCACCAGTGGTCATCCCTATGATATCGGCACAATATTAATATGAAGACATTAGGTAAAAAAATTCATATCGCTCAGCCCCAGGTGCGTTATGGGTTATTATGATGATGATGATGATGATGATGATGTGTATATTTTTGGGAAAGTTGCACGGTTCCTACAGGCCTTTAAGGTTTGTGGCGTAAAACTCTGAAAATTTAAAACAGAGCATCTTAAATAGTGACATCATCTTGCACGAGTGGGTGTAAATTAAAATCTCAACCAATAAAACCCTCACAAACCTTTAAGCATCCTCTCTTATCCACTTTATCCCTTCAATTAAAATTGTGTTTCTCCCCCAAACTGGTATCCCGTTGGTTTGCACGCGTGAATGATCAATTCCCTGCACCTTGTCTTAAACAACATCTCATTTCAACAGGCCCCTCCCACATGGGATTACAAGACATATACAGAAATAAGGATTCATTCACACATTTATTCACGATCTCCGTCTCTGTCTCCCTGTGTTTCAGCTCTCGGCAGCAGCTCGTCCTGCAGCGATCGCAGCAGCCCGCCCAGCGTGAGGGCTTGTCTCAGCCGGGCGGCCAGCGGGACAAGTGAGAAGAGGCGGGGAGGATTCAATGGAAGAGGCTCTGCCAGCAGGCCTCCGCTGCAGCCGAAACCACAAGGTACACAATGGCAACTCACAGCAAGTCAAACAATCTGCATGAGCGTGTGTGTTTGGACAGGGGATGAAGAGAAAAGACACGATTGTCGCAGCCGGCCGGACGCTCCCTATCAGTCATACATGAGCTCCCACGTCGAGACAGTGATGAGCCTCGTGGCTCGCTCGCAACAGCAGCCTTTTCTCCTTTTCATGTCCCTTGTCGTGGCATTTATTTAAATTCCACTCTGACAGTAAATGAGGAACAAGACAAAAATCTCTTTACAGTATTGTCACACTTTGCCGCTCAGAGAATGTCACACATACACAGAGTGAGCCCCGAACAGCAGATTAAAGGCTCCTCGACATACAGCTCTTGTTAGCCACGCTCTTATCTGGCCTCTTCCTGCTCTGTTAATTTCCAGCCAGACAAGGTCGCCTGTGCAGTTATTTTTCACCAAGTTTATCACAAACTTTCCTACCCTCAGAAGAATGCACTCTACCTTTGCCTTGTTGCATGTGCACCTATCTAAACAGCTCAGACTAAAGATACAGTAGGTCATAAATGGCTAAAGATTAAAAGTAAGCAATCATACAGTATACGATTATATGATATATACTTTTACAGGTGGCTGCTAGACTGACTTGTCCTTTTGTAGAGCATAACATTGAAATATCAAAATCCCATAACACTTGATTTTAGTTGGATGCGAATTTTATGGTAAGTAGGAGGTGAGTAAGGTGTTTGAAATATCTTTGAAATCACCCCAAAAGTACATTTACTTCAATTTATTGAGAAAATTTACTTCTTCTGTGTCACCAAACTCATCCTAGATGAATATTTCAGATCCATCAGATCATAACAAAGGAAACTGGGGTTGTCACTGGTCACGCCGTTTCTGGAAAATCAGGAAATTTTAAGACTGTGTTTGCATGTGCAGCTTTAATGCAACTTCACCTCTGTGTGGAATTATACAGGAAAACCATCGAATAAAAATCATAAATTGGTTTGCATCATCATTTGAATGACACAGACACAGTAAAAGCAAAACTTTGGGGTTTTCAAATAAAAATTTAGATAGATGTTAATGTAATGTGGAGGTAATTTCAAAGAAATTTCAAATTCCTTACATGCAAATTATCACTGACTTACCATGAAATTTGCGGCCCACAAATATGAATTGTTACCAGTTGTATATATCAGTGCATTATTATTGGAGCGCACAGATTAAATAATCATGAAATTTCCTCCACACCCGCTAAGCTTATCTCTCGTGTGATTGACTGGAAACACCACACACATTATGCACAAAGCCAGTGACTCAGGACGTGTGTGACTAACACACACACACACACACGGGGGGGAGCAGTGAAAGCAGAAAGAGAGTTATGTAACGTGGCCTGTGATTGGTGAACCCTGAGCTTTGTTCCTTTTTTTTTTTTTTTATTTGACCAGAGTAAATCATTGTATAGCAGCAGATAAGACGAGAGGCATGCTGGTCTCTCTCTTGTGCTGTAAACCAAACAGGAACTTCAGTCCCAGGAATATTTATTAACTGTATTTCATGAAGGTAAAAAATTAACCCCTCATAACTCCTTGAATCATTGCCTCAACATCACCTTGTTAATGTCATTCCCTCAGTGTTGAATAAAGGTCAGTGGCCACGGTGCGGGTTATGGTTTAACTGAGATAACTTGTGCTGCCCCCTTCAGTTCCAAGTTGGCGTTACAGTGACATATTCCCTCAAGGGCCACCAAATTATTATTAAGACTCCATCCACTTGATTTATCTTGTGAATACTATTTTTTTTTTTTTTTTTTTTTTTTTAAATTTAATTTTATTTTTTGCTCTGTTGTGACTGGTTGATTTAATTAAATTTTTGACACTCAATTTTGTAACTTTTGCAATTTGATTTGTATTTTGTTTTGGTCTAATTGGCCAATTTAATTTGAGAATTTTTCACATTTGAACTCCATGATCCTTCCCAAGATTTTTTTCTCTTTTCCCAGTTGTCTTTGGGGTTTATTTTGGGGAATTTAATCTCACCTCCTGAAAGGGCTCAAGACCTGTTTGTTTGTCGTAAACTGTGGGCCGGTAAAGCAGGGATCTGGGGCTCTAAATAAACTTGAACATGAACATATAGCTACCAGCGTCATCTAAATTAATTAGTCATTTCTGTGCTTGGCAAACCACTGCAGAGTCAGCTCACAGTTCACTTTGTACCTCAGTTATTAGTTCACAGTTTGATTTGTGTCACTGTTTGGCTTACAAAAAACTGAAACTATTCAGACCCTGAATTCAGACCCTTTATGTTTCACTGAAACATAAACGAAAAAGTCAAACATAAAAGATCAAATCGGGCTTCTGCTAATGTTCTGTAAAGGTCTTGTGCTATTATTAAAAAAAGGAGTAGGCTGTGTTGAGGATGTGATCGCATTGTGCTCAAGCAGAGGGTGAAAATAGCCTCTGTGTAGAAACTGTGGTGGTGGAAGAAAAAAAATCACAGAGATCTGTAAAATCACAAGGATTTTAAAGACGCCTCCTTCTGTGCATCGATTCATTCTCTGACATCTTCTCTCCAGTGCCTCCGAAGCCAGCGCACCTCCAGAGCCCGGTGACGGAGCTCTCCTCCCCACTGGGCCGCATCCAGAGACCGGCGTTTAAATCGAGCATGGAGGAGGGGGGCGGAGGAGGAGGAGGAGGAGGAGGAGGAGGAGGAAGAGGGGCTCTGAGCAGAGAGCGGCCCAGGGAGAAACACTCCAAAGTCTCAGACCTCATCAGCCGCTTTGAGGAGAACAGGTAGGGCCTTTCTCATTTTACCTGCGGCATGTGGTGTTATTACGGGCGCCCGTCCCATCGCTGCCTTGATGGAGGTGCACAAAGTCGCAAGAAAATGAGTGGAAAGTAATAAAGAGGAGTCGAGGGGATAAGGGATGTGCGGTTTCGTGTAAATTTGAATATGTGAGGAATTGCTCTCTTCTATTATTCAGAACAAGTGGTTCTTCAATGCCGCTTTTGCTGACTCAAAACAGACCCGCATTATCTCCTGCTGTGTGACCGGTTTTTGCAAAGAGAGATAGTTCAGGTCGAATAATTCCACTCGACGTCACTTAATGGCTTTTGTAATGCAGCGGCCACATTCGGGCTGTGGCAATCAGAGTGACGTCTCACTCCGCCGTGCAGAAATGGAAAAACGTTTTGTCTTTCCCAACATCTCCTGCTACTATATCAAGGATGAAAAGCAGAAGTCCTCGATTTAAGTCTCTCTGTTTCGGCCTGACTCATTGAGACGAGTTCAGACGACAGCCATAGGCAGAGCGAAGGGGGGAGATTAGCCTGTGCTTCACAAGCCAAGCGTTAGCGAGGGGATGAAAGGAGATTTGTACAGGCGAGGGGAAACACAGCTCCTCATTCAGTTGTGGGACAGGAGAACTCACTGCTGTGAGATGAAACCCGGGAGAATGAGGTAGGATCCTGTCAGCCAGCTCTCCTCTCGTCTTCAGTGTCTTATCTCTCTGCTCTCGCTGATCTCTTTGCTTTGTGGTTACGTGAAGATTTAAAACACACAGCTGACTGTGGCTTTGTGAGGATTTCCACTCTGATATCTGGAGTTGTTTCATTTGCGTGAAGAGATTAACTTTCTTTAAGGCTTAGATGCTTTTTGCAAACTTCGCTTATCTTATTTCACTTTTATAATTAGTGTCTTTTTTGAGTGTTATGTCTTGTTTGGTTGCAAGTCCCAAGTGCTGATTGTAGTTGAAGCTTTTTCCTATGAGAGGGAGGTCTGTCGGTGGTGGTGAGGGGCGCAAACAATGGTCCCCTTGTCCCAAAACGCTCATACAGCACAGTCCAAAACCATTCAGCGAGCAGCAGTGGCCCATCACGAACTGCATTAAGGGAGAAATTCACTCCATTTTTTTTTTCAATCTGTCGCCTCTTGTTCCTCAGAACTTAAATCAGGAGACATCACGGTGGCATAACCGGCTCTGTCTTGTCATTGTCATGTCGTGAAAAAAATGTAACCGAATCCAACATCACCTCGTCTCCCGGCCTCGGCGCGGTCTTTCCTCGCGCGGCGTCACATTTTGGAGGCCCGCCACATGGAACCAGGTCGAGTAGATCCTTTTCATTCAGACCCCGTGGGGGGCCGCGACGATTAGCCCTCTAGTGGCCTCCGGGACGCCGGGGAAAGGCCGGCAGCCTCCGAGAGCAGAATTAGCCTACTAATGTACTAATCTGGTTCACATGCCGCCGTCTGCCTCAAAGCAACTTAGGCAGCCACATGGCACGTGAAGCTGTTTTTAATGCGGCACTCGTCTGGTTGAGGCTGTTTTTAAAACGCTGTCATGTGCTGGGACACTTACAGGGCCACCGTTTGCTTTATTTAGATGCAAAGAGGAACTGCTGCGTGCATCTGGATAAAAGTAAACTCCCAAATGCTTGTGTGTGAGGTGTTTTCTGGATCTCTGCTGATAACATCGGACACACTCTGATATCTCCGGCCAGCCAACTGGAGCAGCACTGTCTGCCTCTGATAAGTAAGAAAGGCACCTAGTGGCCTACAGCCCACAAGTGATTCATCTGTAGTGTTTCACCAGCCTGCTGTTGTTCCTCTATTTATACCTACTTCCTGTTTCTACCGGACAAGTGACATTCAATGCAACTTACAGCGCGTAGGATGTTTGTCCCTGAGCTGTTTTACAGTAAACAGTTTGATCACAGGTAGGCCCTGTCTCTGGTGCATGTTGTGGTTTTTGCCGTAGTTTTATGTTGATGCTCTCTGTGGTGGAAATGTTTCCCACCATCTGACTTGCGGCTCGCCCCGTGAAAAAAGCATCGAAGCCTCAGCAGGAACATGAAAAATGAGAGGAGATAACTAGGTTACCGCTCGGCGTAACATCGGAAGCTGCAGCGGAGGAGGAGCCTGGTCCGATGTACAGAGCAGACCCGCCGGGTCACAGACAGGGAAGCAGCTGGACACACTGCCAGCACAGGATGTGGTGCTACTGAATGCTTATTGTGTGTGTGTGTGTGTGTGTGTGTGTGTGTGTGGCTTCCAACTCTGTGCTGTATTTCAAATCTTCTTGTGCAAATTGTTTTTCCATTTCCATTTTGTTTGTTTTAGGCTTAAGCAAAAGGATGAAAGAGAAAGAGGGATCTTGCAGCACCGTGTACAATATGGATTCTGTGTGTGTGTGTGTGTGTGTGTGTGGGGGGGGGGGTGTGTGTGTGTGTAGAAGTAGGGCAGCAGGGTGTCTCTGGGGAGTTGAGTTGTACCTGTCCTCCTCCTCCTCCTCCTCCTTTTCCATTCCTCCTCTGCCCCACGCTCGCACTCTTCCGCTGCATTATCTCGGCTCTCTGCAGCCCCGCAAGACAGAAGGAAGTTTGTGCATCTCCACAGTTTTATTTTTAACTCCCTCACACACACGTGTGATAGCTCTCCGCTCGCTGTCACTCCCCACACTCCCTTCTTCAGCCTGCTAGTTAGAACAGGCGCTGGGCAGACGCCTGCACTCTTTCCCCTCCACCTTTTCTTGTTTTGTTTTTTTTTTGTTTTTTTTTTGTAATCCTCATTTCCTCCTTACTCTTTTCTGGTAGGCTGTTATTTAACTTCTTTTTATTGTGCTGACCGACTTCCTCCTTTGTCTCTTCCTCCGATCCCGCAGCAACACAGAGAACAGCAGAGACGGCTCGCCGCTCAAGCAGATCAGCAAGTCGGCCAACTGCAGCCCGGCTCACCGCGCCCACCAGAGGCAGGCCGAGGCCAACAGGATACCCGACAGCCACTCTGCAGCCGGGCAGGGCTCGGCGTCCGTGCCGGGCACGCCGCGGGATGCCCACAAACTGGCAGCCAACGGGGTGCTAGCCCAGATGGACCGGGAGCAAGACAAGGAAAACGAGAAGGAGACAAAACAGGAGGACAATGGGAGTGTAAGGATAGAGACTGCGGGGCTGGTGAATGGAGATATGGGGGACGGGGACGGGAGCGCCGAGCAGAGCGGTGATCACTCACCTCCACACACAGACAGGACTGATACAGAAACCCACACGGAGAATGAGGACAGTGGGACTAAAGCGGAGACGCAGAGTGAAGACAGGAAAGAAGAAGGGAGCGCAGAGCATAAGGTACAGTATTGCATCTGCATGTGTGTGGGTTAGGTTTTGCATATGTTGCGCAAGGGCTGGGCACTGATTTCCTGCTCCGATTGCAGCTCATGAGGTCCTGATTCAATTTGAAACCGATTTCAATTCGATTTCACATCGATTCAGTCCAGGATAGTTTATTTACAATCCTCATGTTGCAGCATAAACGTAGCTTTGCCATCGAGATTTTTCAATTCCAAAATGCATCAGGACATCTGCCTTTAGGCTCTGTAGCCCTGTCTGGCTTCAGAGGAGGAGCTCCCACCATTGTTCATTCATTCCCTCCAAAACATGTAATTTGGTGTAACTGAGTTTCCGCAGGCCTGTCGTTCAGCAGACGGGAGCCGCGCCGCAAATAACATTTAGCAGAAATGTTCACACAACCACCGGCAAAGCGGACAGATGAACAGAACAGCGTCGGGATTTTAAGAATCTTTTTTTTCGGATCATTCAATTTAAGACTGTGATTAATCAGAAAATCTGTTGTTTTTTTGTTTTTTGCCCAGTCTTAGGTTGTGCAGCTGCAGGCTGTGGGTCTGCACTATGAGTGTGTTTCTCTGCAAAAGGCCAGAAAATTCCCCAACAATTAAAGAGCTGGTCTGTTTGTTTTCTTCTCCCCCCTCGCACCCCAGTGCCAAGTGTATTTATATCCCCTGTGTCAGATATTTATGGCCTGCAGAGCCGTGGTATCTGCAGTCTCATTGCTCCGACTCCGCTGCACAACTCGGACAGACAAACTTAATCCCCTGAGCAGAGAAACAACAATGCCTCGGTCAACAAACAATCCCTCCTTCCTCTCCTTCTTCTTGTGTGTGCACGACGGCCGAATGGAGATCTTCTCCGAGCTCGTTCAGCCTTGGGTTCCTCTAACACTGTAAGGATAGGGTTACATGCAAAGTGTGTGTGTGTGTGTGTGAGCTGGGGCCTCTGTGATCTGATGTAGTGCTCAGTGGAGGGGGGGGGTTATTTTCCGTGAAGGCCGAGCAGATGTCGGAACGCTCCAGCAGCTGAGTTCGTGCCTCAGTGACCCCCAGGGGAGAGGCTGCGGTGCCCGCTGTTGTCTGCCGGCATATAAATATCTGGAGTTCAGATCACTCTCAGGCCTCTCGGCGCTCAAACGACCGCATATCTAAGTGGCATGAGAGAGAGAGCCGGAGATGGCGTCAAAACGGTGCTAATTTGCGATATCAGTCGAGCTCGAGGCTTCATGGTCAGATGGCCGCACCTGTTCTCAAAAATGTTTCCTGGCTGTGTTGATCTGAGAAAGACACACATCGAGCCGAAACTTAGCTCTGATACTTAGCTCTGACTTCTTTTTTTTTTTTTTTTTTTTGGACTTTGCATGTGCTAAACAAGTCAAATCTACTGTATGTTATACAGGGTGACCCAAAAAAACGGGAATTTCTGAAGTGCGTATTGGCAGACATGAGCAACTGGCAGCACAATTTTTAAAAAATGAAAATTCCATCATTGTTTCTTAAATGGCATGTTTTCAGGTTTCAATTACTATGAATAAAATATTTTTCTTCCATCACTCTTGGTTTTATTGGATTGTTAAAACGTTCCCGTTTTTTTTGTGTCACCCTGTATTTTCGCCATCACCTCTTTCTTACCTCTTATATTCTACGCCTCGATCAAGATATTTGACTGAGGCCGCTAAAGAAGATGGAGCTGAAATTTGGATTTGTTGAAGCGCCTTGCATTTTGAAAGATACATTTATTTTTCAGTCTCAGCTTATCCTCAGTTAACACACACTGCAGCTGCTCGCGGCTTTGCTTGGCACGTACACCTTGACAACTGTTTCAATCCTTGCAGTCCAGCCAGGTTTGCAGCAGTGCAGTCGACTTTCCTCGGTGCCTCCACTCAGCAAGGACGCCGCATTTAAATGAGGGGAGCGGGTGCCGTCTGCTGCTGAAAAATTTTTCCGCCTCCAAATTGGAACTACTGTATCGCACCAAACAGGGGAGGCAAATTATTCAAGACAAATTCGAGAAACATGGATAAAAAAAAATAATGACTTCAGAAAAGGTCATGTCTTCGATAAACCCACCGGAGACGCAGGGTTGTTTTCCGAATAATGCGGAAAAGTGAGGGCCTTGCACGGAGAGCGAGTGGCTCTCAAAGGCACACAAGCCTGGCCACCGGGAGAATGGAGCTGTTGTTTGGCTGCGGTTATGCAAAGCGTGAAATATTCTGCTGCCATGGCGATTCTGTCAGCAAATTGTCTCGCATGCGACTCAAACCCAAACTTCATCATACCAGCGTGCTTGTGTGAACCGAAGGTGGAGAGATCTGTGTGTTTGACTCGTGACGTTAATCATCTCACACACACACACACACACACACACACACAGCTCAAACACACTGTCCGTTTGCCTTTGGGTTGATTTAGTCTCATTTCCCCTCTTCCACCTTTTCATTTCCTGTTCCGAGAGGCCTGTCTACACTACAGCACAGCCAGTGTAGTCACATAGTCCAACATCAGACCACTGCTAATACCTCCCACACACACACACACACACACATATATGCACACATGCATATATGCATATATGCGATGTAACGACAACACAGAGCCATACAGCGCAATATAAAATGAAATGTTCTAAACCTTTTCTCATTGAAATGCAGGAAATGCAACATGTGATTCTAAAAAAAAAAAGAAGAAGAAGAAAAAATCAAGCTGTTCTCTGTTGGGTAGTAGCTTTGAAAGTAGTGAGTTTTTCTTTGCGCTTGTTTCACTTCTGAAACCAGTGACTCCAAACAAACAAGAAGTTGCAGGCCTGTAAACCTGCTGTTTCGGAGGAACACGATGTGGGAGGGGATACTGACCAGGATGTGACCCGCAGACTCCGTGTCCCATTAGTCTTCTGCTCCTGTGCTGTATTTTACACCAAGCCCTACCCTGGATTTCATACAGTGTGTTCTCCTTTCAGTCGAAAAGACAAAACCGATTTAGTCACAGCTGGGCGAACAAATAAACACGTTGGCCTGAAGATGTCGTCAGTGTGCGAGCTTGAGCGCATCGATGTATGTGCACCTTTTTTCATTTTACCTTTTCTGATTTTTATCGGGTTCACACACCTGTCTTACGTTTGAGAAATTCATTTTTGCCTTCGCTTTTCTTTAGCTCGCCTGCTTTTCCTTTATCTTTTCTTTTGTAAGACGACCTCTGTTGCATATCAATTATTCATCATTAGTGAAACGTCATCATGGACAAACGGCCGTGCTGCTGACATCCTCGCACGATAAAATAAGATCACTTTCACACACGACTGATTCGGTAATGATTAGAAACTGTGCAGGGTGGCGCCGAATACACTGATTTACCTTATGTACTGTTTTCCCAGGAGACGAATGAGCAGAAGCTGTTTAAGATCGCCAGTGAGCTCTTGCAGACGGAGAAGGCCTATGTCGCACGGCTCAACCTGCTGGACCAGGTGAGGAACTCCGGTTAATCTCAAAGCTTTGGGATAGTGGGCATAATGCTTATTTAATGTACATTTGATGACTTTAAAACCATACCCTCAGACTCACTCATTGGTGTAAGTCTCAATTCAAACACCACTTTCTGTATTGTGTCTCATTATCCAGGTGTTCTGTGCCAAGCTGATGGAGGAGGCAGGTAAAGGGACGTTCCCTGTGGAAGTCGTGAAGAACATCTTCTCCAACATCTCCTCCATTCACACCTTTCACTGCCAGTTCCTGCTCCCAGACCTGGAGAAACGCATGGGAGAATGGTGAGCTGCAATAAGTCTTAGCAAATACATAGTGAACTAATTTTGTGGTCATTCTCATACCGAAATTCCCTTCATATCATTGCTCGATGTAAAAAAAAACAAAAAAAAAACCAAGTATTATATGCACAAGTGCAACGATTGTAAAACCAAGCTACAGAAAGCATTCTTTATATGTCAAATGCAGTTCATGCAGAGATACCTCTGGCCAGTTTCCTCTCGAAATAAAATTTTGACAGTTCATAATGACACAGGAAACTTGTGGCCAAGAACTTACAGTAAAACGCCACAAAGTCACGTGACGCTCTCATGACAGATTCACTCTTGAATTCCCGAAGCGAGGGGCCCCGTACTCTCAGTTTTGTGTGACTGGTGCCCCTCCCTCCTTCCTGTCTCCCTGCAGGGAGTCCACACCTCGCATCGGAGACATCCTGCAGAAGCTCACGCCCTTCCTGAAGATGTACGCCGAGTATGTGAAGAACTTCGACAAGGCCATGGAGCTGCTGAAGCAGTGGACCGACCGCTCGCCTCAGTTCAAAGCCATCATCCAGGAGATCCAGGTACTGAGAGCCACACCCCCGGTCCTGCTTGACATGCAGAGAGGACATGAAAAGGAATGACGCTGTCTCGTCAAAAGCGAATTTCTGTCACATTAAAGTATTACACTGTGGTGTGAGGGTAAATTGCAAAACTGACTTTGAGCTTCATGGCTGTTGCTGCGCAGAGTAAGGAGGTGTGTGGCTGCCTGACGCTGCAGCACCACATGTTGGAGCCGGTGCAGAGGATCCCTCGCTACGAGATGCTGCTCAAAGACTATCTGAAGAAGCTGCCTCAGGATGACCCCGACCGGCGAGACGCAGAAAGTGAGTACAAAAACCCAGAGATGGAAAAATCCCACTCGGGCATTGCTAATAGTTTACACAAGTAGGTCTAGTGTGGAAAATCTAAGTAAAAGTAAAAGTCAAAAGTAGCCGATTTAACTTGTAATCAGAGCAAAACTTCACTCTTTACAAAAGAGAACTGTGTTACATGTGATCATTGTAATTCTGAAAGGATGGAAGCACAAAGTTCAAATGAGATTCTTTTAACTGGAGCAGGTGAAACTTCCAAAATAAAAGTCACAAAAAAAAAAAATTAAGACAGGTTCCTCTTTGGTAGTTTGTTAGTTTACATCCGTCTGTAGTGAATGTGAGTTAACGTGGTGAAGTGCAATTCTTCAGCAGAAAATACTTAAGTGAAATTACTGTCTTCAAGAAATACTCAAGTACACGTGCAGAAAATGGTTACAAAATAATAGTAACATGAGTAAATGTAATTGATTTCATCCAAGTAGCCGATTTAACGTGTAGTCAGAGCAAAACTTAACTTTTTAGAAAAGAGAACTGTGAGTCTTCCAAGGAGGATGGAAGCACAAAGTTCAGATAAGATTCACTGAATTGGAGCAGGCGGAAATTACAAAATAAAAGTCCCAAACAAATTTAAGGTCAATTCCTCTTCTCCCTCCACAGTTTTTTTTTTTTTTTTTTTTTTTTTTTTTTAGTTTCATTAGTTTAGTTGCTGATGCTTGTCTGATAGAAGCAGACAAGAGCTGTTTTCCTTCATGGATGTGGTGAAATACATCAGCAGAAAAAACGTCTGACTTTAAGAAATACTCAAAGTACAAGTGCAGAAAAAGGCTATCCAAGAGTGAATGGTGTAATAGTTTAAGGGTACATTTATGACAGATATTCCAGTGGGATACTGTTTATTTTGTCAGATGTAATGGTGACTAATCAGCTGTCTTTATGTTTGCCCAGAATCATTAGATATTATCGCCACGGCTGCCACGCACTCCAACAGCGCCATTCGAAAGACGGTAAGTAAGCGAAAATACTCATACAGCCAGTTTGCAATCCAGTTTCACGTCCCGCTGAGATAACATGTCCCGTCATCGCCGTTTAGGAGAACCTGAAGAAGTTGCTGGAGATCTACGAGATGCTGGGGGAGGAGGAGGACATCGTCAACGCCTCCAACGAGTTCATCAAGGAGGGCCACATCCTGAAGCTGGCCGCCAGAAACACCTCGGCCATGGAGAGATACCTCTTCCTGGTGAGAGCCACGGCGGAGCGCAGAAAAAAAAACACCCACCCTCCATCTTCCCTCACACTGCAGGGAAATATATTGCACTGAGACTCCATCTGCACAAGTCAATTGAATCAGCGGCTCATTACATGGCAGGATCACCTGTGTGTGAGGAGACATCGGGGGCACATGAGCAAGTCTCTCAATTACAGATATTGCCAGATGATGTAATTATGTTCTGGCTGTTTCATATTAGCTCGAGGCTGAATGTCTCCCTTCTGTGTAATTCAAGACGCTCGCATTGTTTAAGAGTGCCACCTGTTGGGAAAAAAACAATCTCACAAACTTGAACTAAATCAAGAGTCAGTGGATGAGCCATATTGGAGGAACACTACTTTTATTTTGTAATTCAGTTCAATACTCATTTATTTATCCCTCATAGGGCAGGTCAAAAACAAGTGATTTGTAGAAAACAAAGAGGGAGACAACATACAATATCATACACAATACAGAGAGGAGATAAAAAGAAAAAAACAGCTTAGCTGACATTATACCACAATAAGACACAGGGACATTTTTTTTTAGTGTAAAAAAGCGGGCAAAACTGATTTTTTCTTTTTTTATCATTTACTCATTCATTCATTCATTCAGACATTTAATTAGGGATGGTCTTTTTCAAGGACGCCCTGGAGACACAGAGCAGAACATACTACCAAAGTAATAATGGCATGTAATAATAATGTAATAAAAACAATATAATGCAATAAAAAAGGTACCAGGTGAGACAGAATACTAATCTATAACAATAACAGTTAAATAAAATATTAAAAAAAAAAAAAAAATCTAATCCCATTGCAAGTAATTTAAATTGTGCAAAAAAGATTCACCTGTCCAGTTTTAGTAATCGCTGCACACTGGTCCACTTCAAAATAAGAGCGTGCAGTTGTGCTGAGACAATAAGTGCATGCACATTGTTCATTTATATACATGTAGAAAGTGAGCGTGGCCATCCCTTTTATTTTTACTGTATTTATTAGTTTAATATGGAATAACACCAAACTTTCCTCTCTCGGTTTTGCAAGTGCACCCGAAGGCATCATCAGATCAGAAGCCTCATGAGGAATATGTGCAAGGTCACTGATAAAAGCATACGCCTTCTTGAGTTTCTCCTTAGAGTAGAGCTGTGGTTGGAATCGTTGTTTTGGCGTTAATTTTAGAATTAAGGTAAACAACACCTTGCAGTCGACTCCTGTCTTTCTGACTCTTTTCAGCCGTGTCTTCTTTTTTGGATCGGTCTGCTTCATGTACCGCACATTTTTCTAACAGCGTCTCCTTCTCCTCTGTGCCAGTTTAACAACATGCTGTTGTACTGCGTGCCCAAGTTCAGCCTGGGGGGGCCCAAATACACGGTGAGGACGCGCATCGGCATCGACGGCATGAAGGTCCTGGCAACAACCAACGAGGATTACCCTCACACCTTCCAGGTGTCGGGAAAGGAGAGGATACTGGAGTTACAGGCCAGGTACATCTCTCTCACACACACACACACACATCCCACAAACTACTGCAAGTAATTAAAAGAAAAATCTAGCCTTAATGTCACTACTTTCTTGATAAATGTAGAAATTTTATTGCAAGGCCTATATAAATGTGCCCAAAAAGTTCAGCGTCAGCCCCTCCCAAGTTGATCTGTAATTTGCAGCCTATATAATTTCACTTATGGCTCAAAGTTCATGGTTTTGCACTCTTAAAATAACTCACACCCAACCTCCGAACCTATAGAAAGTCTTAATGCTTTACATCTCTAAAAACACTGGGACCACAGCTAACTGCTATGTTGGCATTCTTTAAAAAGTGTCTGTGGGGAAAAAAAAAAAAAAAAAAATTAAAATGAGCAACCAAACTTAACAATAAATGTTTGCACAGTTATATGTTTTAATGTTTTTTTGTTTTTTTTTTCTACTTTTCAGCTCAGAGCAAGACAAGGCAGACTGGATTAAGGTAGCTCCTATACAAGTTTCATTTAATTTACCAATTTTCTCCTCTTCAGTGATGTCCTGTTGTTGGCAGGTTTTGGTGAGATTTGTCGTCTGTGTGTCCTTCAGGCTTTCCAGGAGACAATTGAGATATTCCAGCAAAAAAATGAGACATTCAAGTCTGCATCAAAGGACGTGGAGGAAGTCTCGGTCAGTGTCACTTTAGCAGGAAAAACATAAAATGTCACCCAAAATCGTATTAAGCTGATCAAACGAGTCCTAATAGATGTGTCATTTCCTCAAGTGAAGTGCTTCTTCACACCTTCTTAGTGTGAATGTGTTTAATATGTTTTGCATGTATATATGTGTGTGTGTGTTTCTATAGACGGCAGAGCTGGGGAAGCGTGCCCCTCGCTGGATCCGTGACAACGAGGTGACAATGTGCATGAAGTGCAAAGAGCCGTTTAACGCTCTGACAAGGCGGAGGCACCACTGTCGCGCCTGCGGCTACGTAAGTGATCAGCCTGATTATCTCTGTATTATCGCTAATCAATACCAGGATGGATGTTTGCTGGAGGACTCCTCACTGTTTAAGAGAGCGGCGGAAGAATCCATGTCAACAAATGTCACTTAAACAGCATTTAATAATATGATGCATTGTCATTTGAAATTTTGCATGTTGGCAGCTCCACATATTGAGAGCTAACTCAAACAAAATGATGTATTTCAATACCAGAAGTTATGTAACGTGATGTCAGTAAGCGGCTCACAGACACACTCGTGTTTACCATCCCAGCTGGTGTGTGATGCTTTAAACCAAGGGGATAATACAGGGACAAGGAAAGCAAAAGATTTAATCTCATTCCATCCCGCTTTGCCTCTTCAGCGATTGGTTTGTTGTTTGCTCAGAGGTTTGATCCTCACAGAGAAATGTCCACACACCAGAACTTCATTTGGGAAATAAAGTGAATCTCTGGCATGTCTATTGGGGATGAGATGCTCTTCTCTATTGCAAGCTTCACTTTGTGATTCAGGCTTATAACACGGTCGTATTTTTACATAAAAAAATTGCCTGCTGGTGTAACTTTGAATTAAATAGGCATGCAGAGGTCAGCAATGCTTCAAGGTCTTTCGGTTTCAAAAATCAGTTTTAGTAAAAAGCTGAACATGCATCACACTCGCATGTCGACGGTAGGAGTGACCGAGATGCTCTCTTTCCGTTTCTTGTAGGTGGTTTGCTGGAAATGCTCGGACAACAAGGTGCCGCTGGCGTACGACAACAACAAAATGAACAAGGTCTGCAGAGACTGCTACTCCATCCTGACCGGAGAGGAGAGAGCCGAGGGCAAGAGGAAGGGCATCCTGGAGGTGAGACCACGTTTGGACACACACTCCCACACCAAACGTATTCCAGTCGGGATGCGGTGTGTGTCACTGAAGTGAAGACTGATGTAGAGACGAAACAGTCCACACCGCTCACACACCTCCTAATGTGGAGCGAGTATTGAGTTTATTGATTTCATTCTAAAGAGGTGGCTGTCCTGTCCCATGCAGATCGAGGCGGCCCAGTTCACAGACAGCAGCATCATATGCGGCTTCCTGCAGTACTGCGAGAAGAACAAGCCCTGGCAGAAGGTGTGGTGCGTCATCCCTGAGAAAGAGTGCCTGGTGCTTTACCTCTACGGAGCTCCGCAGGTAAACAGGACTCACCTGAACTGAAAGATCTGAGTCATAGTCGCTCCTCTCTCCTGCACATTTTTTGCTAAGCACTGTATCACTGTAGGCATTCGTTCAGGTAATGCTTTTCTTCCCAGGATGTGAAGGCCCAGTGCACCATCCCCCTCCTGGGCTACGTCGTGGAGGACAGCCCCCGTCCCACGGACCCTCCGGCCAGCTTCCGCCTGTCCCAGTCCAAGTCCGTCCACAACTTCACCGCCGAGTCCGAGGAGCTCAAGCAGCGCTGGCTCAAAGTGATCCGGGTGGCAGTGACAGGAGAGAAGCCAGAGTGCCCGCATCCCAACGGCAGCAATCCCAACTTGACGGACAACTTCAGCGCACAGGAAGCTGGTACTGACAGCACATAGATGCGTGTTTCTGTGGACAAGCGAGGCGAGGCTGTCGGATTGCTTTCAGAAAGACGCGATGCGTGTGGCCCGAACACAAAACCAGACATTCACACTCCCCGTGTTGCCCTTGTGGTCATGGATCTCACATTCAAAGACAATAACAAAATGGGAAATCAGTGCTGGATAAGCTTCCTCTCCTTCTCAGTCTTCAGTCTTTGACCTGCTTTGTTTCCTCCTGGATTTTTTAAAGAAATAATTCCACGAAAGAAGGCAAACGACTTTGATCCATTGCTAGAGCTGTGCTGGGACGCAAGAGGACATTTCTGGTACAATCAACACTAGAGCAGAGGGACCTCAGGGCTGTTTCTGCTTCCCTCAAACAGGCACTATTACAGCCAGCTCCGACTCAAGTCTTCGCGGATCCCCAGCAAATCCTCTTGAGCCAACGGACTTACACAGCGCCCGATACAGCGCGGATCACAGCAGACTGTCTCCCGGACGCGCGATCTGCCTGTGATGTATCTCGGCTCTGTGTGCTTGTACAGCATAATGTTACTTTTTCGTTTCGTTTCTGCAGAAAGGAACAAAAATGTGTTTTTAACGTGCAGAAATCTTTGGTTCCAAACCTCGTTTTGGTAATATAGAAAGAAAAAAAAACACCTAAATATGATATAGAGTATTCTCAGTATTTCTTCTTTTTTTTTTTAAGTTTGTTTTTCTCCGGTGGAATAGCTGGTTCCAGAACTGGGAAAAAAAAAAAAAAAAAAAGATCAGCAGCGACTATTTAAACCACGTAGTTTCAAATCACACACTAGTCTGGTCTTGCCTCCTCACCCCTCCCATCAGTGGATATGCAAACAGTCAAATCTATGGATGCACCATGGCTCATCTGTCTGCCTGCCTTGCAATCAGTAGTACCCACCCTATGGTTCGTTGCAAGCTCTTCTCCTAAGTTAAGAAGAAAAAAAAAAAGAAATATTGTGCGGATCCTTCCAGTTTTTAATATAGTATGTAGACGGCGTCTTATTATTTTACTGCTAGGAGCGAGCGGTGCTGTTTCTAACGAAACAGCACGTGGAAACTCGGTGTATTCTAATATATAACAGAGCGTAAACGATGACACACAATCATGTGCAGCACTGAGGGTGAATAAGTGGTTGTCTGACTGCAGGAAATCAATGGGCCCCCAATTCATCTGGACAAAACCGGTCGGGGCGGGGTTATTATTCGTCGTCAGGGTTTTCTTAATGTAGATGCATAGGGAGCAAGTCAGAGACAAGCCTGTCTTCCACCATGCAGCACAATCAGAGAAAGACGTGACAAGGTGCCGGCGAGGAGTGTAAATGTGTGTTTAAAATGCTGTAATTAATTTTATTATTTAAAGTAATTTATAGAATATGACGAGCATGACCTGAAAAGAGAAGTAGCACAAGGACGTCCCACCCCTCTCGTTTTGTTACTACCAGACAATTCACCTTTAAACGAAGACGTGCAGTAGATAGGCAGCGGTTCCTCCAGCAAATGTGTAAACCTTGGGTCTTCAGTGTGACTGCAGCCAATCATTAGCATTGAAATGACTTGGGGTAAATGTGCCTATTATTATTAGTATTACTATTATTATTATCGTTATTATCGTTCTCTCCACAGTGAGTGTGTTCATTTACATGTTCATATTCTGCAGGATTTCCCCCAAAGCTCGATGCTGGTGCTAACCCGAGTCTCACCCCTCTAACGTCCGCTCCACAGTGTTCACCTACAAAACAAAGAGCACAAATCCCCCCCCCCCCCCCCCCCCCCCCGTCTCAAAGATCTGAATGTACAGCCAGATTGTTTTTTTTTTTTCGTTTGTTTATTTGTTTTTTTCCCCATACACTGTCCCCTCCTCTCCTCCCAAAAGGTTTGAGAATCTACGCACTTTACAAGCCTATATAAAGTGTACCTTGTAAGAAAATAAAACGAGAAAATATCTTGCATCTTTTTTCATTTTGCTTGTACAGGTTGCTGCTAGAATGAGTCGTCCCTGTCGTATAACAAAATTCATATTCAGTTGACAAACCAAAACTTTTGCTGTGCCACCAGACTCATTCTGAATATTTCAAATGATGCTGCAGACCAAATGTGATTTTACTTTTGTGGTTTTCCTGTGGACCTCCAATAGAACTGAGCTGCACAGAACTGAAGGTGCATTCAAATGGCACATGTAATGGGAATTTTAAAAATTTCATGATATTCCAGAAATGTCATGACCAGCGGCAACCCCGGTTTAATTTTGTATGCTCTAATGCATTTGAAATATTCATCTGGAGTGAGTCTGGTGACGCAGCATGTAAAAGTTTCAGTTTCAGTACATTTTGAGGTACTGTGGATGTCATTTCGAGGTAATTTTAAATACATTATTTGCTAATTATCACCTACTTATCATGAAATTTGCAGCCCATGAAAAAGAGCTATCATTGTCACTGATCACAACTTAATTCATTACTTTTGTTACTACACCCCCTTAAATAAGAGTCAAGTTGAATTACTCGATCACAGCTGGACATCGACCTCTTAACTGAGGCTATCTTAGATAAGAAATCCCTCCTGCTGAAATAATTGCAGCTTTATTTTTATTCTGTCAAACCGGAAATTAACAAAACCACTGGACTTCTAAGCTGTTTGGTTTCCTGAGAGCCGACAGGACAGACCGCTGACTCATCCCAACATCTGAATGTGAGAGCTGAGCTTTTTTAGGCGATCATTACTGTCAAGGTGTACGGAGTTAACATATTCTGATCTTAGTCACGAGTAAAAAGCTTTCACAGTGGCAAGTCCATGTAACTGATGTTGAATCCTCTATGGAGCCTGTTTTACTTCGTTTTCTTTCCTCTAATCTGATCTGATGTGATCGGCACCTCAGACACCCACATACACACACATACGCTTTATCAGGTCCACCTGCACAGTCTCATGCAGTTCAATGCAACAGCTCTGCCATGAATTCTACCTTATAATGTTCAGTTTGTGTTGACATTGTGCAGAATGTGTACATTTAATTCTATGTTTATTACTGAGGCTGTATGTTGTAGAGGTCTTGTACTGAACTACATTATATTGAGAAGTGTTTCTCATTTTTTGTCCTTACTATTAATATTTCATGAAGGAGGACAGAATAGTGGAAACACCTCAATAAAATGCTGTCCAGTCCAACAGCAGCACTAACTATGAGCTCAATGCCAAACACAGAAGTGAATGAACACCTCTATTACTGTGTCAACAAGAAAACCTTAGCCTTATAGGCAGCAGAAAAGGAAACTTTATGGCACAACAGTTGGATTATATTGTTTTAGATTGTGTAGGTGGAGCTGATAAAGTATCCTCTGTGTGTATAACAAGATGCAGTCAGTTGTTTTATAGTCTGTTGTCATTAGTGGCTGTGAAGGCCTGCCCCAAGTCCATGGATACTTCTGGATCAGATTCAATTAAACCACTTACAGATTCGCTGGTTCACGACAAACAGCCGAGAATTCAACACAGATTCAACCCGCCTGCATGAGACTCTCACTGGCCTCGGCGCTCCCTGCAGAGCCTGTGTTGACCTTACAAACACTCTAACCTAAGCTCCTGCCCAGTGCTCTCTGGCTGCGTGTCCAGCATTCGTCAAGAGATGTAAATCCTCTTTCCAGCAGCCGTACCTGTAGTTAATCTGAGCTGACCTGAAGTGACCTGTTTCATGCCCGGGACGCTGAGAGTAGAGCCAAAGTATAACATCTAGGGCAGTGTGTTCTGAATTTAATCTCAAAGGTTAGATTTAACTTGAGGATAATTTTTTTCCATTTAATATTTTCTTGAAAATCGAATTACATTTTCTTTCATGTCAGGTAAAAGTTTTGAGAAAACCTAAAATGTTGTACAGCCAAAGTGAAGTTTCCTTTTATTGTACCAGGCCAATGGTGATCTTTAAAAAGCCCCTTTTGCTCATACACACCGTGCATATTCAGTGACATATTCTGCAATACCAGTAACACTATACATCTAGTTGTTACTGCCATTTTGAAACTGCAGTTTGCAGTTCAAAAATCATACCACTTTTAACAAATGCAAAAAGTACAATTAGACTCGGGAAATGTATTTTATCATTGCCTACCAAAAATTAAGTTTGTGTCCCCACTGTGTGAGTTATTGGAGAATAGTTCATCTCTACAGCAGCTGATACTGAGGCTTAAATGCTCATCAGTTTGCATGTGTGCATGATAGAGTATGAAAGTGATTTTTTTTCATTATTCCACCTCCAAATCTTTCATTTTCCCCACGAGACTGCATACTGGAGGCAGTTTGTTGTACTCTGTGAGCCAGTATGTAATTGATTTAGAAAACTGTTTTTATTTTCACAATACAAAAAAAAACAAAATCACAAAAAGAAAGCAAACCCAGTCAATAATAATCAAATGACCGAATGATTACCAATAAAAACTTAACGAGTGCATTCTTTAAGTTACATTTTCCCACGGGTTAGACAGGCACTCACTAGTTGTCAGAATTGGTCGCTCAGAACACACTGCACGTTGTCGTGGCCGTAAGAACTTATAATATACAAATGTTCGAATGGGAGAGTATAAAGGAGTGAGACTGTCCCGAGTGAAGAAATCCATAGAAGACAAACAGAGTCCTCATACTAGTTTTCTTCTGTTCATTTTGCTTGGCTGGTGTTGTTCCTCTAGATTCTGGGAAGAGGTTTTGTTGTGTTTTAGAAGAAAGGGAGAGATCAGAGTCTTGGTGTGTGTTTTCTGTGTGCGGCTGTCTCAGCTTTTGGGCTGTCGGAGCAGGCCGCGGATCCTGCGGACCAAGGCCTGGATGAAGGTGTAGCGGGAGCGGACCTGGCTGTACAGCCCCTCCACTTCCAGTAGCTTCCTCTGCAGGGCCTCCCCGAAACCTGTGGCCATCTCGGTCTGCAGCTGCGCTCACACAGACAGGAGGCAAGAAAGAGGAATCAGAAACAATGCAGGGATGGATGCATACAAATGGCAGCAGACACGACGAGACAGATGTTAAGGATGAGCTGATGTCAGACAGAGCACATGTTCAGAGTACAAACAAGTGCTGCTCTCATGTCCATATGTGCAACAACATGTACACACAGCTGGGGTCCGGTTCACACACACATTTCTCACCTGGTCTAGGTCTTGCTGGCTGACTCGAGACAAACCCAGGCCACGGCCTCCGCCTGCCCGCAGTCCACCAAATGAGTCTGAACATGACAAAAAAAAACACAATTACCTTGAGAATAAATTCCACAGCCCAGAACAAAATCAAAGCTATGCAGTTAAAAAATCCTAAATAGTAGAACAAAGACAGACTCGGTTTCTTTATTCACTTAATTAGAGCTGCAAATGATGATTATTTTAATTGTCTATTGATTCTTTTTTCACTTAAATGATTATTTATTTTGTGCCCATCACAAACTACCAGGCACCAAATAAGGTCTGAAATTTGCTTATTTAGACCACCATCCAAAATAATCCCCAAGTATTCACCGTATAATGATAAAAAAGTTAAATGCAAGCAAAACTTAGCACTTGTGAAGATATTACCAGCAAATGTTGGGTATTTTTACTCAATTATCAAAACTAGACGTGCTGTCAGTGAACAACAGCTTGACAGTTGTGCCAGAGAAATGTCATGGGGCCGCAAAATCAAAATGGTTTTCCGTCATCTGAATTTGCAAAGATTTGAGGGATACATATTGATAATCCATACATTTTCTGTTGTCTGACTGATGCAATATAATAAATACAAAAGAAAAACCTAGATGGACTTTAACATTTCCCTCCTGACTTTGATTAATTCAAACGAACTAGACTAGAAGTGAATGAAGCTCAGGGCTGGCTCAAGCGTTCAGTCATCTCACCGTCTCCAAGGCGTGATCTGTATGCGCTGACTCCAGGCAACAGGGAGTCCTTGGGGTCAGTGGGAGTACAGTACAACAGGTAGTACTCCAGGTGGCGCCACAACACAAATAAACAGGTTTCTATTACATCTGAGGGGAGGCCAGGTCAAGGTATTTCACTGTGAATCAGGACATTGTGACATTTCCTGCGCAAAACCCATTAAAGCTGTTCAGGCCGCATTTCTACTCAGCTGGACCAGAGTGTACAGAATGAGGCAGCCCGGGATGAAAACATGACCCGACGAGATGCAAATTTAATCCGAGGTTTATAAATATATATGTATTCATGCATGTGTATATAGTAAAATTTGGTCTGGAGAAACCGCTGCTAAATTATTCAAGACAGCCCAGAACATTTCCTAACTCAGGAAAAGTGTTGCCAGCAAAGAGCTGTGTTACACAAGAATGTTTTAAATTTAGAGATGAGGAACTCTGAAATTGGCACTGCTTTTGACCAGGCGGGTATTAGATTTTTTTTTTTTTTTTTTTTTACTTACAGGATATAACATAACATAAATGCTCAATTTAGTACTTATAACACCATGTTTTTTGCCCCCTGATAAAATTCAGCTGTCCTTGATGGGACGATTTGGTTCGATGACGCTCCACAGGAGGCGAGGCTATGAGTCAAACTGGGATTGCCCCCACGGTACCAAACACAGTTGGGCAATTTACTAATTTCTCCACAATTCAAATCTGACAGACCTAACAAAGCTTTAAGGTGCTTCTATACACACTCTTGGGAGTTTTAGTAAGGAAGGACAATAATTCTATCTATAATCTGTTAACTTAAAAATGGAAAAAATGACATTGTGTACTGTTCTTTTTAAAATATGACAATAAGCCTAGCAAACAAACAAACAAATTAAAAAAAAAAAAAAAAAAGTTAAGAGGCTCCAGAAATCAGCAGCTTTCCTAAGTTTTGTAAATCCTTTTTGGAGCCCCATCTCTTCAGTTAAGGAGCAAAAGGATACAGGAGCAGAGGGCCAGCAGCTTGGCTCTGTTGTTGATGAGCTGGACCAGTCGTCGCTTGGCCAGCAGGCTCCTCTGGACTGACGAGATTTTCTCCACCCCTCCTGGGCCTGACACCAGACCCTGGCACAACTACAGACAAGACGTTTGCGGTTAGGCCCGAAGGAAACACAATCCGGAGCCAATGAGACGGCCAAAACAAAGCTTACTTACTTATATTCTTAAGGTTGTTTAACTTGTAAACATGTCAAAACTGTACAAAAAGAAGACGAGGACAAATTCAAGCCCGAGGGAAGAGTGAGAGTTTGATAAGGGGATGAGAGGCAACAGACTGACTTTAACTGATGTGCTGGGAGCGCCGCGTGAGAGTTGAGGACGAGCCAAATGAAGTTAGTGTGAGAGTAAGGCAGTGAGTTAGTCCATCCTTGCCTCTTTGAGCTCCTCAGGAGGCAGCTGCTCCAGGCTCTGCAGCTTGCCCAGGCTCTGTCTGTGACTCTGGTGGAATCGGAAGAAATCTGCAGCGCTGTTCTTCAGCAGGTAGAGGACGAGGCCCAGGCTGGGAGCGCGGGAGTACGCCACCGATGGCAGGGTGGATGACAGGTCTGGGACAAAATTAGACGAGAGGAGGGGTTCAGTCACAGACTGTGCCTGTGGGTAAGAGCTGTTAAAATTGAGAAGCTTATGCATATTACAGGATCATGCCAATGTCTTTGCACATTTCACACAGCATACATCGTTCACAATTCAACTGACTGATTTTTAACGCACACCACACCATTTTTAGATTTCTAAATTAGCAGTCCTTTTTTAAAACTTCCCTGTTTACCTTTTTGTTATTCAGAAGGGGCAAGTGAACCATCCTTAAAATACCCTTAAAAATGGCTTTAGAGGTCATGGATGAACACATTTTCTCCACGGACTATTTTCTGGCGTACATGTGATGTGATGGTCTCTAAAAGAGGTATGAGGCATTTATGTGCTGCTCAAGAATTGGACAAAACGAATTGCCTACTTAGTAAGTGACCAGAAATAATGATCTTAACATTTTTTTAAGGCAAGAGGCAACCAAACACTAATCACCCTATGCATGCACAATGCCCATGTTTGCTTTTCAGCCAAATAGGATGTGAAAGCAATGCTGTTTGGGAGCAGACTTTTGAAATTCTGCAGCCTCTTGCTATTAGGAAGGACACCAGAAAAATCTATTAACACGTTACACAAAATGATCACATTATGATAATCCAACTACGACAAAAACAAACCCAGAAATGGATGTTCACTGTGATGGATTAACTACTCTAAGCATGTGTCATGTCTCTGACAGTTTATTCAAACTGAAATGAATGGAGACAAATGACTGCCTGAGGCTTAGGAAAAAACGCCTTCTCATACCTAAAACACTACGGTGTGCTTTGAAAAACTGTAGCAATGCATACATGAATTGTAGTAAATGAGATAAACTTGCCGAAACACCGGTAAGGTCATTTTAAAATTGAGAGGCTAAAGAGGTTACAGATTTTTAAATGGATTATTCAGCTTTACGACAGTGAAAAGGGCAGCTTTCATAAATGGAACTGAAACTGATGTAGCTTGTTTAAGATTGAAAACCGCAGTCAGGTACAGAAACATGTGAGCTAAATTCCTGCCTCTCCCTGAGTTGAGGCTGAGTATCACTGACCTGCTCGTCCTGCATCCCTGCCAGCTGGTTCGCCGCCAGACGGGCCGAAGAGGCAGATGCTGAACTGGGCCTGAGCTGAGCTCTGCAGCAGCAGCGTCTGGCAGTACTCCATGATGTTGGCACACACCTGACAACAGAGGGCAGGACCACTCAGTCAGCGACAGTGGAGAGCCAGTGACTAATGATCATGACAGAATGACACAGACTATTTCCTCCTCTTTCTTATCTCTGTCCATTGTAACTGTCTGATTTACAAGTGTTTAACACGGACTGAGGCACTGAATATGCTGCACACATCAGGCACAACAGCTCCAACATGACACCCGCGGCATGAATGACAATTCAGCGAGTAATTACAAAGTGGGCGCCGGCATCTGCGATTAGGCTACATCCATCATCTCTCCCACTCATCCGTCCCTCATTACAGTGGTCCCTCGTTTATCGCGGGAGTTACGTTCTAAAAATAACCCGCAATAGGCGAAATCCGCGAAGTAGTCAGTTTTATTTTTTACAATTATTATAGATGTTTTAAGGCTGTAAAACCCCTCACTACACACTTTACACACTTTTCCCAGACAGGCATTAACATTTTCTCACTTTTCTCTCTTGTTTAAACTCTCAAAGTTCAAACCTTCGTATAAAAATAAGTCCAGTATTATAGAATGAACACATTCTGTACTGTACAGGAGACACGGCACGGAGGAGATTGATTGACAATGGTCTACAGTCCCTTAGCCAATCAGAACACAATGTGCGGGTTCTCCCTTAGCCAATCAGGATGCAGAACACAATGCGCTGTTAAAAAAAAAAAAACATGCAAAATTGCACTAAAAACAACTGTACTCCCAACATCTGACTCTCGTTCTTTCAGACCTGTTGCATGGCCACCTCCATCTCCTCTCGTCGCTCTGCGGACTCTCCGGGCGCGGCCATCTCCGCCTGCTTCAGCAGCCTCTCCCTCTCACTCCCCGCCAGACGGCCAAGCAGGGACAGACACAGTCGCTGTTGAAGGAGGGAAGACAGATTAGAGATTGGATTAGATTTCACTTTAAGGCTGGATATTGGCAAGAATTATAACATATAACATGTAATAAAAACGGTTTAATTCAGAATTCCCATTCTATTTTATTTAAATAAGAATTAATGCAATGCACTTAATCAACATGGTGCAGTAACACAATCATATGAAGATGAAGTGCAAAAATGATCCACGTCAATATAAGGGGCTAGTATTGTGAAAAATAATACCGTGCACTGAGCTGTATTGATTTCGTGCACAGCTATAGTTCATAGTCTGTGATGAGCGTGCATCAGCAAGCAGAAGAGAACGAGGAGATGAGACAACAGAAGTAAAAGCTTTTGTCACAGATTTGCAGCGTTCACACAAAAACATCTGTATTCGTTCTACGTGACAGGCATGAAAAAACATGAGTGGATGCTCTCTCACCTGGAATCTGTTGATGTGACCCTGGAACTCCAGCAGAGCGGCGCCGTTGACTTCGCCTCCCATCTCAAGGACTCCTGACGCAGACAGAAATCAAAGCTATAAGCTACTAACATGATCAGTCACAGGCTTATTAGAATGCAAATATGTGTGTTGCAGAAACAAAATGGCAAACTAGGGAGTGTATTCAGCCCATTTTGTCATTTGGGAGGCATTTTGGCAGCAAACAGTCCTCACAGTAGAAGATCTGGCGAGCTGAGCCGTGTTTGACCGCGTACCTGGCAGAGCCGTCTTGCTGATAATGCCAGTGAGCAGAGAGAGCTCCTGCAGGGCTCTCATACTGAGCTCCTGACAGCGCAGCAGGGACTGGATGGTGTCAGCATGGACAATCAGCCACTGGAGAACCTACACACACAATATATGATTGACAAAACCATTCTAAATACAGTGCTTCCTCACCAAAGTGTCCCCTACAGATGTGGCACTCACATTTGGCCACAACTTCCCTTAATTGTCATTGTTCTCATGACAAAAATACCACTGACCACTAAAAAATATTAACTATGCCATTCATAACTTCCATGCAAAATACCCATTAATTTGTGATTTCTGATTTCTCTAGCATGAACAGGTTACCCCTACACAGTGCACACAACTCATGTTTGCTGTTGATAGCAATAGAAATCTGCCTGCATACTGCTTACTGTTTGTGAAGCTTCAAACAGGCTTCAAGGGCTTCTGTGTTTAAAACCCCTTATTGTGATGCTATAGTGATATCTTTTCCTCCAAGCCAAGAAAGATAAAGTGCAGCGATGAATCATGCACACCAAGTTCATACAGTGCAAGGTGAGGATTGCTTTATTACAGGTTTTTTATCCAAGAAACTGCCACCTAATAAAAAAAACCCGTCCTTGTGACTTCTTTTAAGTTTGAATAGAGTGAACAAACATTTTGATGCATACAAAAAGTCTATGGTGCCACTCTGTGTGCTGCATGCTTTTTTTTTTTGTTGTTTTTTTTGGTACATAGCAGTCATTACGATACAATACTATGTGCAAAATCAGGTTGCAAAAGATCAATTTTCATTTTCGAATATTGCCCATTCTTAACACACCAACTTGGCTGTTCAGAGTGAGAAATAACTGAAAAAAGACAAGAAATGCCAATGTGATATGTTATAGACAGCTGTAGTGCTTACCTGTGCTGCCCCCTGCTGGTGGTTTGTGGTGGTGGAGGTCAGGATCACCTGGAAGAGCCTGAGGGTTGGCAGAAGGATCTGCCGGTAGCGGTCCAGAGGGCTGGGGATGAAGCCTGATTGGTCCCTCATCACCCTGTAGCACACAGGGCAAACACACAAGGAAATATATCCACATAAGCCTTATGGCTTCAGATACCATAAAACTTCTGCTTGATCCAAACATTGCGAGAAATAGTTTATCTGGATAAATGGGATGTTGGATTCACCAAAATACAGCGAAATGTAGCAAAAACTGATACATTTCACAAAACCAAAATATCTCATTTTTCCCAGAGATCACAAATTCAGAAATTTACATAAATAAGGTTATAATCTACATAAAAATGTACTTTGAGGTCACTCCACCCCTCCATGCTGACCTGTGTGCATCGCTGTCAGGAATCATGTCAAACACCTGGCACTCCATCAGCTGGGACACCAGCCCACAGCGCAGCAGCTCCACGGCCCCCTGACCCGTCTTCGCCACGCGAGTCAGCAGGGCCTGAAAACACACAGAGTGTATCACTGAGTGTACAACTGCACATATCAAGGTCTTATGAAGAGGACAGACTATTGCAATGTTACCATCAGGGCTCATAAACTTCATAAAATAAGATTTACAGATTTTTTTTTACCAACTGTCCTTGGAGTAATTCAATGATTTGCTTGTGTTTTCTACTTTTCCATGGCTTTACAAGACTGAAATGTTCAATTGCCATGACCTTTGTGAACAGAACTATTCTTTTTCTTGACTAAACTCCAGATTCAGAAGTCTTACTAAATTTTATGAGTGGCGCACATCTCACCATTTTGCTCTCGTAGATGTAGAGCGGTTTGAGGAGGGGCGGCTGTGGTGTGAGCAGGCCCTGCAGGGTGGCGTCGTCCTGCCTCAGACTCTCCACCAGCACCCGCAGGTAGCCGCTGTTGCACAGATACACCAGCCACTGGTTCTGACGGTCGATGGACAGGATCCGGTCCAGCACCGCCAGCGCCAGCATCTACAGAGGAGAAATCGGTGGGGAGAATAAATTTAAGAAATACATTAAAAAAAAGAGAGAGACTAAAAGAAAAGGTCCAACTGGATGCATGTTTGGCTGCTTAGACTGTAATAGTTATACAATAGACAACAATATAACAACTGAGTCATATTGTTTCTGTTTTACATACAGTTCTGCTCAGATTTTGATGTGACTCAATGCATCAAAGATTTAAGTTCAAACCAAGGTTATTATCATTAACGAAAACTAACAAAATAACGAAAACGGTGTGAAAAAAAAAATTGTTACAGGACATCTTCACATTTCATTAAGTTAAATATTAAGACCTGACACCAGCTACGATGAAATATCAGACCATTTTTACAGCTGAAAAAATGGTGAAATTGAGATCAACTGTTTAGACCCACAAGAGCACAGTCTAAAGTTATTTTGTCATAAACACTGGATGTTTTGGTTCGTACCCTGCCAATTTCATGGCCATCGCAGGCGTCTCTGCACACCACCTCCATGAGAGCCGTGCCGTAGCTCTCAATGATCGCCAGGTTCTCTCTCTGCAGTTTGGAGAAACCGTCTTCAGGAGCCGTCAGGCGCTCCCACATGGACTTCCCTGCAGCAGGGAGAGAGGGAGAGGATGGTTATGATGAACATACAAAATCTGGATGTTGTCATTTGATATGATGCAAAGACTCAGAGGTACTGATGGTGGCTGTTAAATAAACTACATGACCCTTTGGCTGACGATCATATTTTATAAAACATAATAAATGAGTCCACAACCAAATAAAATCGATGTATAATGGAACATAAGAACAATTATTTCCTTGTTTTTTTCAACACTTACCTGTCTGCAGAGTGTCTGGTTCTTCAGGCTTCTGGGCGATTTGCAGGTAGTAAAGCAGGGAGCCGTACAGGTGAGCACGAAGACGCTGGAATCCACCTCCTTTAAAAAAAATAAATAACAATTTTAAGCCTAATTTTGCCCAAAATAAGATCTGTGTGATTCAGAGTTTGTTTGAGTTTGAAAATTCTATTTTTTTCCCCAAGACTGTTGCAGGTTAGATCAAAAAAGTTTGATAAGCTTGAAACACAATGCTTATCCTGCATTTCTTCCACTTTTAACGTTCACCTCCCAATCCTTTCACTGCAATGTGTTAGCTCAAGAAAGTCTGAAAGGAATAATTATCATTTTAAGCATATATGTGATGTGTTTACCTGGGACAATAATCATTGCAACAACAGCATCAACATTATTGATACATTACCCAAATAGCAAACAACAATATAGGAATGAAAAATCCATTTCTAATCGAAGCAGTAGCATGGCTGTATAATCAAAAACAAAAGGATGTTTTCAGTCCTTGCTCTGTTCCAGTTGTCACTGCAATCAGGTTGCTGAACCACCATCTAATGTATTTAAATCAACAACTTTTACTTGTTTGAACAACTTCTAATAGAGTAACTACTAATATACCTCAATCATCCTCAAAGTGTATGAAAACCCTGATGGAGCACATTGTGCAAAATTTAGAGACATTGCAGCTATTTCATGACCCTTGGGAACCCTAACGAAAATAGAGATAAATTTCAGATGCAAAGCTGTTAGATAAAAAATAAAACTTGATCTTTCATTCAGAGGCATGAGGCAGTCAATGCTCACCAGTACAGAGGATGAAGTCCAGCAGCTTGCGGAGGATCAGGTGCAGGGCGGAGTTGGCAATGGAGGCGAAGCCAGAGGACGCCGCTCCTTCAAGCCCCGCCCCCTGCTGCTGCTCAGACAGGACGGACTGGCTGAGGTGGGCTGTCAGCGTGAAGACTGCCCCGGCAACAATGGGCATCAGCTCTCCTGCTGCGTCCTCAGATAACACCTGGAGAGAGCGAGGCAACAGAGTTTATATAGCAGAGGCAAATATAAACTGTGCATTCAGATATTTAGAAAACAGAAGGAGGCTGTCCATTCTGCTCTCAGACAGGAAGCACATGAACGGCAGCTGATAACATTACACAACCAGCAGCTTCAGCCAAGCAACCTGATGGTCAAAGACACGGCTCAAATCATGCCGTTAGATAGTTATGCTTCACTGATTGCAATAACTCTGTTTATTATTCATATGAAACCTATGCCATAATCATTGTACCTGTAATAAGAAGGGATGGACTGATATATCCGCAGACTATTGTTATTGGCCAACATCAGCTTCCGTCCAAATTATATTTAGCATAAATAGTGAAACTGGTACTTGTGTTTTTTTTTCAATTAATGCAATGGTAAAATTAGTAACAGAAACAAGGTGTTTTTGTTTAAAAACAATTATTCTAAGGCGGGGGCATCAGAAAAGCCTGATCTGTTTATGCACTTGCATTTGCACGATATAATTCTACAAAAACATGAAAATATTATTGGTGGGAAGTAATCGGATATCAGCCTAAAACAAAAACCTAACAAACAAAAAACACGAAAGCTTAAGCGATACTGTTCCATTCCTAAAACACTGGCTTCTCAGACATGATTGCTGCAGTAATTTCACTCTCCAAATGATGACTGCCCCTCCTGACCTTGTCATGCAGGTCGAGCAGCAGGTCTCTGATGATGAGCTGCCTGTCGTCAGCAGGGATGAGGTCGGCAGGGCAGGCGGTCAGCAGCGTCTCCACCAGGCTCCTCCAGGACTGCAGGGCGTGGCGCTTGGCACTCAGGCTCCGACGGACGCGGTTCCTCTCCACCACCTGCTGCAGGATGGAGTTCACCTCCTAGAGAAGAGAAAACACCCAGGACCAGAGAGGAATATTAGGAAGAAATGTTTCTCTATTTGTCCTTCCTGAGAATTTTAGCATTAGTTTCCATTTGTCCATTCATTCATCACACACAATATTTCAGACACCAACAGTTTTTCTAGTCCAACACAATAAAAATCTTCTCAGTGACACAACCTTTAATGATGACATACTGGGGGACTTCATCAATTTATGCCTCATATTCCCTGCACTCTCATTTTTATTTTACTGCACTTTCAGTTTGGTGTGACCCTTTTACAGCATCTCAAACCTGTAGGATGCATTTATATCGATCAAAAATTAAGATTTACTATAGTTACAACACTGCACCTCATCTTATGGCAGAGTCCTACCAAGTACAAGTCACTCACCTCCATTAACAGGGGTCTCTGTCCAATAGCCGCCATTCCTTGCAGGGCATTTACCTCGGCAACCAGCACTCTGTGCAGAAGCTAAAAAAGAACAAAAAGACAGCTATATAAGCCAAAGGACACTGTATACATGGGAGATAATACATGATAAATTTACCAATACCTTGATACAATACAATAACACAATAGAGGGAAAAAAGTAAATGATATGCTTGTACAAAAAAAAACCCACCTTGACGTTGCACACAGTGTGTCCTTGCTCGTTGACATGCTCACAGTTGGAGATCACTTGCTCTATCTGAGTGCGCTCAAAGAAGTCCAGCTGCAGCAGCTCGGGCACGTCCTGGCTGAAATCAATGGCGTCCAGCACACTCAGCAGCTTCCTGCGCACTGCCAAAACCAAACACCAAAAAGTGTGAGACAAAAATCAAAGTAGCATGAAAAAAGCTCAGTGTTGATAAACTTTACCTTAAAACTTTAGCTTTAAAAAAACACTACAACAATGAATTTCTTGCACAAATTATTTATACATCACGTTATTATAATTAGTTTAAAATATCTGATGCATGCATGTGCTAAGGTGGTACATACCTTTAGAGACTGTGTCAAAATGCAGGAAGCCACTAACTGATCTGGTCTGTTCCTCCATTCCTGACTCTCCATCAGCTGAGAAAAGAATTGGTGGCGTTTACGTTTGTGTGTTAGAAGGCTAGTAGACTTCGTAATGAATTTAGATTCTCCCCGTCAAAAACACTAGATGTCAAAAGGCCAACACTCGCAAGAAAATTCAGGAGTCTTAAATAATTTTATAATGTATAAATAACTAAACAAGGTGTACACTCCATCATCCAATCTGTGAAATTAACTAATTAGTAAACACTTTTAAAAAGAAGGACCCATGAAAACTCTTGTATGTGTACATGTTAGACCCCACATTGCACACACACCTGCATGCTGAGTGTGTGGCTGGTCGTCCAGCAGGAGGTTGACGAGGCGCTGTGTGTGTGAGCGCTGGCGGTTCAGCGAAGTCACTCGCAGCTCAATGGCTGCCGTCTTCATGAGCCAAGACATCTGGGAGAGGGCAGCGATCTGGTTACCTGGGGAGAAAAGAGAGCAGGGAAAAAGCGAATAAACAAGTGATTAATCATTTTCAGTGAGTCATTTATTACTCTGTAAAGCAGAAGGTGTGAACAATTACTGTCTTTTGAAAGGAATCATCATCAAACTTATGGTTTTCTTTCAATTTATTCACATTCATATTTTATGTGAGATTTTCATTAGTAATTTCTTTTTTCTCTGGGATAGAAAACACAATATCTATTGAGTATTCTGGTTTCCCTACTTTCTATTTATTATGCCATGAAGTTGTGTGCTTCCATCACATATTCAATTGTCATGCTGTTCATATTCTGTTAATTACACAGAGGAGAGCAGCGAGGAAACGGTACTCACTGGGCAGGATGAAGGGCAGGTGCTGCAGGTGAGAGAACAGGAAGTCCTGGCTGGTCCTCAGGTAGCGCATGGTGGGACCGGACGTGTCGGCGCAGGCACACAGCTGGTAGATCACCTGACAGACGGAGACCAAGACAGAGATGCACAAACCGAGAAACACCACCACTTTAACACCAGGACTTTAGCACCGTGCATGCCTAAGCAGGAAAAATACTGCAAAATCGATGAATCTTTGATTTTGAGTTGAATGACTTTCTGAATTGTTACCATGCTACATTTCTAGCTGTTGATGCTGAAGCTGATATCAGTGTGCCTAAAGCTCAGAGTACCTGGTAGCAGAGCTCGGCCAGGTGTGGGGCCTGCCGACTCAGCAGAGGCCCTGATCTCTTCTCGCTGCCTCTCTGCAGCAGGCTCAAGATGGCATGCAGACAGCTCCGAGGACATCCCAGGACACCTGAGACACACAGCAAACACGTAAAAAGCTTCAGTCTTGCCTCTTCATAGATCTACTTTGTGCAAATTTGTGAAAGGCTGCTACACTTCTAAAAAACCCATCCCTTTTAAAGTAAGACTTTTCCTTTCTAAAGATAAGAGTTGGCCATGCATAGGAGCTTCACCACTTCATTTCTGATCACACGTCATAGATATTCCTTTAATGTAAGCAAGGAAGCCTCTATGGTCTGACAAATGTTGCTGAAATCCAAATAACTGTGGTCTGACCTGGATCCTGGAGGTTGGTGGAGGAAACCGGCTTCTTGACCTCGTAGCCCAGAAGGTAGAGGGCCAGGTTTGGGGTCTTCAGCTCCAAGGAGGTGATCAGCAAGTTCAGAATATGGATCTGGGTTTCATGTTGGATCCTGGCAATCTTCTTCAGTGCGTCTGAGTCTGGGAGTTAGAGATGAGAATGTTTAGTTGACTGTTGCAAAGGTTTCATTTGGCATTTGTAGTAAATAAAAAGGTAGGACTGATATCAAATATAGAAAATGGTACAGTGATCAGGCTGATGAAAAGGTGATTTAAGAAAAAAACAAATGGATGAGGAGCATCTCTCTCACCATCACCCTTTTCTATGCCCTCCTCTGCCTCGTCGTTGTCCAGACACTCCACAAAACCTGCCATCAGCTTCTCACTCACAGCCTGCAGCACACAGAAAGACAATTCAGCTGAAGATCAAATACATCACAGGTTAGTGAAGGCAAAACAAGATAAAAATTCACGAAATCCACCCCTGGTTAATATGTGTAAGAGGGACAGCCAGGCTATGAATCTTTCTCGTTCCAACATGATAATAATCGGGTAATAATTACTTATCTGTGCAATGTTTTTACTTACTTTTTTCCTTTAGTATTGGTAGTTTGAGATTTTTTAAAATAACTTTCTAAATTATGTGCAAAGTATCTCAAACATGAACACACTTCAAACACGCACATACCTGATCGTGTGTGAAATCTCCTACCAGCCTCATCTGAATGTTGGGGTAGCGGGCGATATGACGTAGGATCTTGGCGCTCTGGAAAGCTGCCTCTGGATTGGAGCTGCTATGATACAGATACCTACAACAGAAAGGCAGGACACAGCGAGGGTTACTGTGAGGTGCTGATCACCTGAAAATGTCTTGGGGAAAAAAGGGGATTTATTTGGATAATGTGTTGGCTTTTCTTCAAGATCAAGTAACATTTTGATTTCAATAATATTTCTGATTAAGTGTTCAGCCCTACTGTGCAAGGCTGTGGATGTTATGGTGGAGTAAATTTGCAGCAATTTAGTAACTTAGGTTTATTCTTTGCTAACCAGCCTTTGAAAGAGGATGCTCACTTTATACGAGACCTACAATGACTCTTCTAGCTGTTTTAAAAGGCATTTCAGCTTTACGAGACAACAGATGGTAGAGGGAAACAGGAAAGTTACAGGTGTTGAATAAGGCTACACAATGTCGATAGCAAAGTTCGCCGTTCCGCTTCGACACTCTTACCTGGCAATATTGACGATGTGATCGGCTCTGCGTGTCTGAGGACTGACCCCCTGCAGGAGCTGCTCCAGGGGAGAGACCAGCAGGGAGGCCTGGCTCTCCCTCAGCAGGTCCATGAACATCACCTCCTTCTGCAGGGCCAAGTCCAGAAGACACAGGCAGTGCAACACCGCCGACTCCAGCTGCTTCTTTCCTGCAAGGGAAGACCGATGAAGGCCATGAGAACACAAAAACACAAAAAAAGAGCAATACTCTATTAAAAATGTATGAGAACAGAGTGTTTGAAAATTTTACTATATTGAATAGATCAACGGGAAAACTGAAAATCATACACCGAGTAATATCTTGAGTCATTTCATTGCACTGAACTGCATAAAATGTTAAATGTAATGCAAAACTAAAATCTTGGGATAATATTCCTTAAAATTTTTCATACAGACATTTTAAAATAACATTTGATTTCCAATATCAGAAACCATCATATCAGCATATCATCACAATGAAATTCCACTGAAAGAAGATAAACAATGATATTGATAATTGACCACCTCTAAGTGTAAGGACATTTATGATATTTCCGGTCCAGTGGGAAGGTACAGTTTTATGTTTTGACTAGGGAAAGAATAACTGGGTTTGTTTAAACATGTACATCTCTCCACTGACCAGGAAGAGGAAAGGTTTTGTGTGTGTGTGTGTTTGGGGTGTATGCACTCCTGGCACACTCTGACACCAGCTGCACATGCTCTCTCACCAGGGAAAGGTGCGTAGGTGTCCAGCTGGCGCACGCCCTCCTCCAGCAGGCTTAGACACAGCGCCAGCATGGGCGAGTCGTTGAGGAGGTGGAACATGATGCTGTGACCGGGGGGCTTGTGGGCCGGGACCTGCTCCCCCTGTAGCTCCACCATCTCCTGGACAAAGTCAGACGGCTGTGGCTCGTAGTCCCGCAGCAGCTTGTGGAAAACCTCCAGCACAGCGTCAGCTACCTCCCACTGAGGGAAGGAAGAAGGATAAATAAAGGATAAATAAAATGGAGACAAAAAGTGCAGAAATAGCAGTAAGCAGAAAAAGAAAATCAACATTAAAATCAAATCAAATAGAAGTGGTTGGTTTAAAAAAAATTTGTTTGTTACCCCTGAGCATATTTCAAATGTAGTTTGGTGCCTTAAATGAACTCTTTCGATGTGTTTTTCATCTGCACTGGTGTTATCTCTTCAGCATACATGCTCAATGGAACCACACAGCCTAAAAACACATGTAAAAGCACCTGCACGGCACTGTACCTTCTCAGCTGGGCGGCGATATGCTCTGGTGGGGAAGGGGAGGAACACAGCGTCCCGCAGGAAGGTCAGATAGGGCTCGAACCCTGGCACACGCAGCCCCGCCCCCAGGTTGACCGGCAGGCTGCCCTCAACCAAAGTACTCATCAGCTGACAGAAGGCTCGTGTCAGGGGGTATTCCTCACAGCTCGACTCGATCTCATTCAGCTCCACCTGAGAGCCGAGGATAAAAGTCAGATATTCATTAGGCTCGTCAGGCAAGAACACACCCTGCTTACTAGGGGTGTAACGATTTTCCAACTCAAATCGATTTGCCTGGTTTCATGTCTAAGATATTCATGCATCAATTCAGACAGCCTGAATCAGGTAAAGGCTGGGTGCACTGATGCTGAATCGATGCTGGTTTCTGTCAAGCGGATAGCTCTGATTCAAAAGACAAACCTTGTTTTATTTAAAAGGGAAAGAACTGCATTGCATTATACAGTAGTGGTGCTGCACTGTTTTGCAATGAGACTGATATAATTTGAATCATACTGACTATCTGGCTGTGTAAAATCTATCTTAGGCTCAATCAAATTGTTGATTCTGTAGGGAGAGGCATATTAAATAAGTAGAGATACACTTTCCAAAATCCCTGCAAGCATTTCACACTAAGCAACAGCCTACTAAATTTTTAAACTCTCACTTGAGGTGAACACATTAATGATGGGCAGCATGATAAACTACGAAAATAATCTATAATGAGGTTCAACGATAAACTTTCATGTTGGACTGCAAAAATTTCAAGCTGGAATTGAAAAAAAAAAAATCAGGTGAAACAAAACAAAACAAAAAAACTCTACTAGAAGTTAAGAGACAAATACCCAACATTACATGCACTCAGAAAACTGGGAATCTCTTGACAAAATGCTCACCTCAATTCCAGCAGCTTGTCTCTGTCCCGGGGCTCGCACTGTCTGGAGGATCTGCAGTAGAGGACCGTGGTGTTATCAGACTTTAGAGGGTGTGATGATACAAAACCAGAGCCAAAAACACAAACCGCAAAATCGGTTTCAGATAAATTTTAGGCAATTAAGTAATAACAGATTGATTTTCTGTTTATAGTGATGATAATATGAGTAGTTTCACTCCATTCATAGGAAAATGTCCATCCTGTAAGTTTCTATCAATCCAACCTGAGTGTACTCCAGCGACTGCCAGAGTGAAGCAGCTATCTCTGGTGACTTCCCAAAGGCGGCCAGGCAGTGGAGCAGCTCACCCTTGAGGACGGGGGGAACGCTGCACTGTAGCAAACCCAGCATAACCACCACAGGGGTCCACTGGGGGTGCTCACACAACGCTAGTCGAGCATTTTCACTCTGGAAAAAAAAAAAAAAAAAAAAAAACATCTTAGCCAACTGAATACTGATGGGAGCTTTCCTACAAGCAACGAGAACATTCACAATTTAGGACAGATCACACTGGAAACTGTCCTTATTGATGTACAACACCAGCTTGTTTAAGTCTGGTATGCTGGTCAAATTCTGTTTAATTCTGTTTAACCTGTTTAGACAGAGGTGCAGTCTAGCTTCATGTTCTTATTCCAGCATGTAAAAATTATGCACCGACAGTAATGTTATTTTCAGACAGAATGGGATCGTAATTTTATGGGACAGTTTCAAGTCTGGGTGGAAGTCAGGAAAATTAGATTTAATTTTTTTTTAACCCTCAAAAAATGTTTTCTTCTAAATAACTCAAAGTATACAGCCGCAGAACTGTAGTCCTTTCTGTATGTCATTTTTCTACCCACAGTTCATATTTTAACCTCATAGTCACTCTGAGCTCACTGTATTCCCACGCTCCCACACCACACTGCAGCTTACCCAGGTAACAATGGTGGTGAGCAGCTGCAGAAAGGCAGTCAGTCCCTCCAGCTCCCTCTGGGTGATGCCCCTCAGTGGTGGGTGGCGGTAGTGCGATGTGTCTGGATTGGGAAGATCTCTGCGCAGGTTCTCGTGGTACAACATGAGAGAGTGAAAGAAGTGCTCCCAGGACACGGGGCTGCCTGCCACTCCCTGGATATTATCACCTGCAAAAATATACACACACAGTTAATTGTCAGTCATGTAGATATCGATAAAATAGAAACAACAAAACTGCCATGCTAACAGCACAAATTCACATATACCCCTTTTCCACCAGGGCTGGTTCGGAGCCGGTGCCTGACTTAGCACCAGTTTTTTGGTTTTCCACCGCCCGAGCTGGGGCCAAACTGGTGCCAAACTGGTTCCAAACTGGTGCTAGGCAAGCACCGACTCCGAGCAGGGGCTAAACAGGAGCCAGAGAAAGAACCGATGACGCGGCCCACCGCGTCATTGGTGGGCGGGGTTACAAAACAAAACAGGAACTGTGAACGCTATAAACATAAACAATAATCCCCGAGAAGCCGTGGGTTATACTGATTTTACAGCGGCATGGAACGCGGCTCGGCAAATTACATTTAAGGGTGAGAAGCACCCGTTTTATAACTAAACATCGCTGTCATTCGTTCCGATCGCGAATCCGACAGGTAGCCGGCAATAATTGTGTTTTTCGCCTCTGTATTGAAACGTAGGCTTGTAAAGACACACGCAGTATTTGCATCGCTAATAAATCCAGATCCTGCTCCACCCGGGGCCAGAAACTGTATCGGGAAAGCAGCATTATATGCTTGACTGAGACGCAGCTCACGAACATCATCCCCGACTCACTGATCAGTTTCAGCGGCTTCAGGACAGGACGGGCGGACAGAGACAGAGACGCTGCAGCCGCTGGACTGTATGAGTGTGCAGTTTTATGTGTGTTGACGTGATGAAGCTGCCGTGACAATGTAATTTCCTGCAGCGGATTAATAAAGTATCATTCATTCATTCATTCATTCATGATGGTTATTGTGATTCTGAGCGGGCGTCTCGCGCACCCGTCATTACGTTTTCCGAAGACGTCATGACGTGGCTCTGACTTGGCTCCACTTTGCTCTTGGCCTGTGGAAAAGCAAACCGGTTCTTCGTTGGCACCAGTTAAGCACCGGCTCTAGCACCAGCTCCGAACTAGCACCAGGTTTTTTCTGGTGGAAAAGGGGCATTAGAAGGTGCATAAATAGAACAAAGCTCCACCAACATGAGCAAATTTCCAACTTGCTCTGACACCCACAGATTCTCATTTCACTGCGGCTTTAAATTGCATTTATTTACTGACCTTGCAAAAACACCTTTAGGTTCTAATCTTGGGGTGTTCAGTGTGTTATTTACATAGTCCTTTGTGCCTGAACCCTTCGAAAATCTCAAAAGGAGGATATTTGTCTTCGTTAGTAATGTTTTCACCCCACCGCTGCGCTGCGATCTTACCATGTGGAGCTCCGTTGGTTTTTAGCAGGCTGAAGCAGTAGTGGGCACACTGGGGACCATTGGCAAGGCCTTTCAGCATACGCAGATAGGAGATGTAGAGGGTGGAGGGCAGAAGGTCTCCCATCTGACGCACAAACTTAGACAGAACCACCTGAGGCACAGCGCAGGAGGAAAACATTTTTACAAGACACAGGCAAAGGTAGCATCAGTTTTGCATTCCATTTTTATTTTCTTAATATAAAATCAGATCATACTCAAATTGCTTCCCTGCAAAGAAATGTTCATACGCTGTCCTGGGATAACACCAAGCCCTTACCTGTTTGTGTGGAGGTCTCTGCAGGGCCATGCCCAGGTAGGATCCCTGCAGCGAGGTGTGCTGGAGAGACTCTGTGGGACACCAGAACTCCAGACCCAGCTCCAGGCCAAATATGTCCTTGCTGTAAAACTCTCCTATCTGGAGGGACAAAGAATGCAAAATCACTGTGACTGTGGTAAATGTTTTTACTCTTCCATTGCCAGCTGAAATCTTAGTTGCAACGTCTCTCCCATGAAATCTTTCCGAGAAAAACTTCATGTTTCCCTCTCCAGCCCGAATCGTTTCCTTTGTGCCATGTCTCACTGTAAATCTTTATCTTGGTAAATCTCTTACACCTTTTGTCATTTTGCATTTACATACAGTTCTTTTGCATCATCAAAAGAGATGTGACATCTTAAGTGACATTACAGGCGCTTGTATGTCTTTATGTGTGTGTGTGTGTGTGTGTATGTGTGTGTGTGTGTGTGTGTGTGTGTGTGTGTGTGTATGGATGTCTCACCAGGACCATGAGGTGGTCTAAATCTTTGCGTAATGATGATGGCGGCTCACTGCCCATCTGCAGGGACATGTGCACCAAACGAGCGTCTTCATCAGCGCGGTTCCGCAGCTGCTTCACCTACAAAAACAGCAAACTGCGTAAACGACACGATTTATCTTCATCGTCTTTAAAAACATTAGAAATAAAATCTGATGCCCTCAGAGCAGGTCTGACAAGTGGACAGCACACTATAAAATCCATCCCTCTGAGGAAACACAGCACCACTGGCATCTCTCACCTTTACTGGCATGAGAGCCAAGAAGTCTGTGATGAGCGAATGGATGCGACGGATGTAGAACTCTTCCTGGCCGCAGCTCTCACATCCCAGCATGCCTTCCTTCATGAAGAGGAAGACGTCACCCAGGAGGGCTTGGTCCGCCAGCGCCTCGTCTGCCTCAGTGAACTCAACCAGGGCTGCACGGGACACACATACATGAACAAAAACACACAAACCAAACATATGGCCATGACATTATAATCACAGCACACCACTAACTATTCTAATGAACTAGACAGTGAGCCAGCAACCCCCCGCGACCCTTGTGAGGAGCGGTTTAGAAGATGAATGAATGAATGAAATGAATGAAATGAATGTTAGTAGGACTGCAACGTTTCATTGTCAATGTGTCAGTTATTTTTTCAATAAACTGATCGTTTTGCCTATCAAATGTCCCAAATAATGACAAATGCAAAGTGAGTTTTTCAAATTGCTACTTTAGTCTGACAAGCAACCGGAATATTAAATAAATAAATAAATAAATTCACTCATTTAATAACAATTTGAAAAATTTAGCATTTGTAAAGCTACTGCTAGCAAATGTTTGGGATTTTGACTTGACTACTGGCTAAAATTACTAATCAATTATCACAATTATAATTTATTAATTTTGTCAATTGACTAATCAACCATGCCACCACTACATGATAGTAATTAAAATAATCAAATTAAATATCCTTTTTATGAGATATCACTTAGGGCTGGGTAATATCTCAACATCGCCTAATTTTAAAGGTTTCTTAACAGTTAGGGGATGCAATTTTCTGAATTTCGACTGTTCTAGTTGCTCTGTTATTTGAATTTACCTCTTTGTCCATCATAGTCACATCACTAATGATTGTTTATCAAAAATCTCTTGTGTAAATATTTTGTGAAAGCACCAACAGTCACCCTCACAGTACCAATCGAGGTATTTGGTCAAAAATGCTGTGACATTTGATTTTGTCCATCCCAGCCCTTGCGTCACTGTGAGTGTATTTAATGCATGTTGATGATATCTCAGCCTTACCGGAGCCCTGTGGCAGCTGGGACAGGGCCCTAAGAGCCAGGGCCCAGGCCAGCCGGCACACAGCCTGCAGGCCGGGGAGCTTCCAGGGCTGGCTGTCCATCAGACGACTGTGCACTGCAGACACATACTGCCTCTCTGTCAGCAACGGCAGGGCCTGGAGCAGGTCTAGCAAAACACAAGGAGATCATCCTTCATGTAATGTAAAAGTAAAACACTGATCCTAAGAGAATATCTGTGCATAAAAGTAGTTGTAGTCTATACCAGTTCACAAAAGATCGAGAGCACCAAGAAAAAGCTCATTTTTCTTTCCTCTAACCTTCTCGATCTTCCGTCCCTTGCTCTAGGAAGCTCACATCCAAGCAGTAGAGCAGAGCCATGACCAGAGCCAGGTTCACACTGTCCAATGAGCCGTCAGCTTCGGCTGTCATAGTCTCCAGGTGACCAATGAGAGCCAGAGTATCGTCTTTGGTCAAAGATGACTGGCAGGTCCATGAAAAAAGGCTGTCTGCCAGCGCCTGTCTGCATTCTTTGATGAGGTCTGACACCTGGCAACAAGAAAGGGAATGTGGAAAACTGAGTCTGGTCCACAGTTATCTCTGTATGATTTAAAATAAACACTGTTACAGGGCTTGCGGTTGCCACTGGAAATCAGTTGTGATAATAGTTAAGTTTGTTTTAACTTCATGCAAAATAGACAACAACCACTTTGCTCCCACCTCCTTCCTGTGCTTCTCATTGCCCAGGCCGCGCTCTTTCTGAAGCCGCTCGAACTCTCGGGTCACGTTGATCTCCGACACCAGGCTCAGGATACGTTTAGTTAGCCCCTGGCTCATCAGCTCATCTGTAAAACGCGTCGTCAGAGCCACCAGCTCTCCACTGAGTGAGAAAACAAAAGACGCAATAGCAAGTCAACAATGAATGAAAATGTGTTTCAAGGAAAACAGAACAATAGCACTGTCAATGTAAAGATCATTTGATTGTCTGTCAGTTTGAATATGACCAGCATTAAAGGGAGTGGTGTCAGATGGAAGATAGTGCCATTACCTGAGTTCGAGGGTGAAAGTCTTTCCTTGGCGTGACTGGATGAGGGAGCGCAGGGAGTTGGCCACGCAGAACTTCCCATCCCAATAGAGCAACACGGCCACTAGCCCTCGCGTCAAACCTGGGAAATGTGGCTGCTGGTGCTCGCCTGAAGAAAGACAGAAACATTCACAAAATCTACCCTGTGAAATGTCTGTGTCTGCAATAGTGTTCACACAGGGCCGTGATCCCATGAAGGCAGCTACTAATGACCGAAGCTGCAGCATATCTTTACTGATAAATGTGAAATGAGAATATTAGTGTGCATGTGTTATTCATGTCTGCACGTTACCTGCCAATAGTAGCTCCAAGGCAGCCAACTCTCCAATATCAAACAAATCACTGAGGATGAAGGCTTCTGTGAGGAGCTGCTCAGGAAGGAGCCGAGACCCCTGTTGGCCTTGGATGGCGATGCCCTCTGTGCTGGCTTTACGCACCTTCTCCCTCTGCTCTGCACTTTTTGCCTGGCGAAAAAAACAAACAAACATCTGTCAGACACTGAAATGCAAAAACACAGTGACCGTAGAGGCTGCTGTGTTCGTGCATCCGCAGCTTCTCACAGGGTTCTTGAAGAGCGAGACAAAGTGCGGCTTGTGTTTCTTCAGCTGCAGGTCGAGGAGGTGGACGCTCTCGGGCTGCCTCCTCAACACGGCACCCTCCACCGTCTCCCAGAGCTCCTTCAGCGGCCCCCACAGACTGGCTCCTGAGGGGGAACATGATCTTTTAAGGGTCTCATTTCATCTCACATACACACACAAAAAAAAAACATAAAATCTGCACTATCCCATATAACAAAAGCAGTGTGTCCTCTGTGTTCACTTAGCTGTGGTGCACCAACGACAGCAAGGTTAAACGTGAAATTATCAAAACATTATAATCTAAAATCTAAACTAAACAATCCCGGTGCTTACAAGCAAGCTCTCTAAACAGAGCAAGTGTCCAAATATAAAAAGTTTTGGTGCCACAGCCTGCACTAGAACTAAAACTGGGACCGACGATGACCGGCATCTCCTTCTGCCAAAAAACAGCTACACAGGAAACACGTATATGCTGTAAACGATATTGTACTTTTTAAATGGCAGAACGAGATATCATTATAATAACGTTATCTTGATATAAACATCAATCAATATCTCAAAAGGCAACGATATGGACGGTATCAAATTTAGAGTCAGCTTAAGAAAGTGACTGGTCTGGCCTGATCAAAAAAAAAAAAAAAAAAAAAAAAAAAAAAGCTGTGTTTTGAAGAATGCTTAAGTTTCACTGTTGCTACACTTCAAAATTCAAATCAGTGTGAACCCATAGACTTATCATACACAACACAAAAAGTTAGGGATATTCGGCTTTCGGGTGAAATTTCAGGATGAACCTAAAATGCATTCTAACCTTTACAGGTGAACTTAATGTGACCTTCTGTAAACTTTTGAATGCACATGTCCAACTGTTCAATGTTTCAGTACTTTTTGCACAAGTTGCTGTTCTCTAACAAGGAGTTTAACGGCAAAATTCACATCAGGTGTTTGATGCTCCAGCTCATCGAGGTCGTATCATTAGGGAACGGCTGCTGGAGGCTGGGGTACCTCAAATGGAGTGGCCTGCACTTTCTCCAGACCTGAATCCCATAGAAAACCTATGGGATCAGCTGAGTCTCCGTGTAGAGGCTCGGAGCTCTGTACCCCAGAACCTCAATGTCCTGAGGGCCGCCCTTCAAGAAGAGTGGGATGCCATGCCTCAGCAGACAATAAGTCGACTTGTGAACAGCAGGAGACGTCGTTGTCAAGCTGTAATTGATGCTCAAGGGCACATGACAAGTTATTGACACTGACATTTTTGGTTGTGGTATATCCACCACTATTGTTGGCTTTTGTTTCAAGAAATTGTTTGAGATGAGGAAATCACCAGTGTATGCTTCTACTTAAATGCCCTACTTTCATGATAAAATATCACTGAAGCATGAACTTTTTACATTTTCCATAAATTTCACCCAAAAGCCAAATATCCCTAACTTTTTGTGAGTAGTGTATATGGCATTGCTATCGAGATATTTGGCATAAATATCGGGGTATGAAGTTTTGTCCGTTTTCTTGTTCTCAGCTGAGGTCTAATGTCGTGGTTGACGTTTTCAGATACTGTTTTAAGGTGGAAACTGAAGTCATTTGAGCCTGTAACAGTGATTATGAGCTTTACAAATAAACCTGGCTGGACTGAGTGTAAAGTGGCATGGTGCAGGAAGGTAAATCTGATGCATGCCAAACACACACCCTGGCTTTTCTCCTCCACTTTCTTTCAGTTTTGTTTCGGAGTAAGTCGCTGTCAGCTCCGCCTGCTGAGGCGCACGGTCAGCTTTCAGACCCACATAAGTCTTGACTTTAGTGGAATAAAAACACCAAACTACTTTCCCTCCGCCCGATACTTCAGGTAAACAAATCATTAGCTTAACATGCAAGACAAGCTAAGTTAGCCTAGCCGGCTGTGCCTGAACTTGACACAGATCCAACACCATGTGGCCAAAACCAGCCATTTTACATGAAAACGGCGCTTGAAAGCAAACATGTATGTGCTTATTTGGGAAATAAAAACGACAAGCTCCTACAACAAACTCATGGGATTTCGTTATTATTGGGAAAAAAAGATACAATTCATACCCGAATTTACCGCCATCTGCGCAGCCATGATAAACTCGGATTTGGAAAGTTGGACAGGAGCTCCCGGTCTTCTGCCGGAGTGAAATTTGAATTAATTAATCCGTAACACTTGCCTTTTCATATTTCCATAATAAAAAGTTTATAAATCATAATTTAATGTGTACGCCTGATACTGGAGAAATGTAGATATTTGAAAATCTGACGGGTTTTTGGACAATCTGTTTAGGCGAGGTCCTCACGCCGCTGCGAACAGCTTGGCTTCATGGGAATTGTAGTTTTTCGAGTTTGGATGGCCACACGGCGTCTTTCTGTGCGTTGCTGCGCTCGGCTGTTGTTTTAAAACATTCACTCAACAACCTATTAAAAATATAAAGGAAATATTTATTCAGATTTCCAAAAGTTACAGTCTATGGATGATTTTTTTTTTTTTTTTTTTTACTGCAATAAAAGTGGAACCCTTATGCGTCCTGATGTGTGTTAAGCGGAACTGTTTTGCCGTCACACCAGTGTGTCCATGCGAGTCTGACAGCGGCGGAGACGTGACCGCTGCGGTGAAAATGTGTATTTCATGACAGTTGTGATGCCGATGCCGACATAAAGCCACGCATTTAGACTGAGATCAGGAGTTTTTGTGTGATTTTGGACGAGACCATGGCCCGGGTTGTCAAAGTGTTCCGGACTCTGCGGAACCACTGGAAGAAATCCACATTTGCTGTGTGCGTCCTGTCTTACGGGGGGCACTGGCTGTATGGGAAACACTGGTGGGTATCTCAGGGTGTAGATTTCCCACTTTATGCACGTTTATGAGATTTTGCCTGCTTTTGATCGCTCCATGTCCCTGTTTTATGTTGTTTTTTTGTGTGTGTTTTTATCCCATCAGTGACCAAGTTATGCGGACTGAGGCTTGTCTGGAGGCCAGGGTAAGAAAACAAACCACTCAGCAGCGTTTTTGATCTCCAAACAGGCCATCAGTGTCAATGATTCAGTGTCTGTCCTGCTCTCTGTCACCTTTCCCATGCTTTCATGACTTGGCATCCTTGAAAAGAGACTCCCAGATTCCTCTAAAGCCTATTTTGCAAAATTAATCCTGACATCATTATGATTAATCAGCCAATTCACAGAAAATGATTGTAGTTTTGACAAGTGATGAATCATTTTTTTAGTCATTTCTCAAATAAAAATGGCATCATCGGCTGATTGCAGCTTCACTAAGATCACTAAGATGCTCAGATCAGATTTCTGTTCTCATTTCACATTATTATAAGATGAATGTTTCCGTCAAGTGCTTATAATTATGTGTGTGACAGGAATATGGGCGTCAGCAGATCGCCCCCCAGGAGCAGCTGAGGAAAGCCACTGTCATACTGAATCCTGCGGCCTGCGGCGGGTAAAAACACAAATCTCACCAAACTCTTGTCCTCACCTCTGCAGCCTCTTTTTTTGTGTCGGTGTTTTTTGTAGCTTCCCGTCTCCCTCCGCTCTCCGCAGGAAAGCCAACAACTTGTTTGAGAAGAACGCTGCTCCTATTTTACACCTGGCTGGAGTGGAGGTTACAATAGTCAAGGTGTTTTTTTTCTGTCTCTGTTACATTTATTTTGTAAAAGCTTACTTGCAAAAAAAAAAAAGTGTGTTTATGTGTATATCGTTCCCAAAAATCCAGTATTGATCAAGCTCTATATGCAGGGGCGCCTCCAGGAATTTTGGGCCCCATGAAAAAAAAAGAAATATATATATTTACTCGATGATGGTTTAATAATTTTATATTAGTTGTTACCTATTTTTTGGGGCCCCTGTCAGGCAAGGGCCCTTGGAATTGTCCTAACTTTTCCCCCATATACGGTGCCCCTGTCTATATGTAATGTGTTATTGGCATTTTCTCCACAGACTGACTATGAAGGCCAGGCTAAGAAGCTGATGGAGCTTATGGAGCATACTGACATGCTGATTGTGGCCGGAGGGGACGGCACCCTGCAGGAGGTCGTCACCGGGTTACTGAGGAGGCCAGATCAAGTAGGTGTTATCACTCCAATCTGTTACTGTGCCTGGATTTAGTTCAGGGTTTGTTTGGGTGTGCATACAAAATATCAAAACTGAAGAATAAGGCAGGGAAGAAACAAATAATAGCAGCTTTTTTGCTCCTGATGATGTCTTTAATGGATGTTTCTCGATTCCAGGAGAAATTCAGTCAAGTCCCGATTGGATTCATTCCCCTTGGCTCTCAAAACTCCCTGAGTCCAAGTCTTCACCTCCTCAGTGACAACAAAGTCAAGTAAGCGCTCTGTTAAAGTGACGCTTTTTATATCATCAGATGGCGTCTCTCATCGAATTGATGAGTCTGATGGAGATAGATGGTGTTTCCATAGAGACAAACACTTTCTCTTACTTTTGTTTTTTTCTTCTCTTTCCTTTGCTTTGCCGTGTGTTTTTAATCCAGGCACATTACATCGGCGACGCTGTCCATTTTGAAGGGAGAGACGATACCTCTGGATGTGCTCCAGATCAAAGTGAGCAAATAGATCCATTTCTGCTCTGAAAGCTTGTGCTTATTTTAGTGTGTTTAGTTCAGATTTTTCTCTTGCTACACCAGCAGATAGTTTTGTTGCTTTGAAGGAATTTCATTGGCCATATTACAGCTTGGGTCAAGAAATAAGCAGAACAAGTCGAACTGTCCTGTATAGAAAATATATTGAAATCAAAATATCTGATAATTTGATATTTCAGAAAACAAATAAGCAAATAAGCATTTGTTTCTATTAATTCATTTTTCCAGTACATTGAGAAATATATCATCATTTTGGCTCTGACATATAAGAAATTGAAGTTGCCTTTGTGTGTGTGTTTGTTTGCGCGCAGGGGGAGAAAGAGCAGCCAGTCTTTGCTCTGCTGGGACTGCGCTGGGGTGCGTTTAGAGATGCCGCTGCAACAATCAGCAAGTGAGAATACGATCATTCATCATACAATCATTTCCCCTTAAAATCTAACTGCTGATGGAAAAATAATAATTACCTTTGGTCTTTCCCTCCTAGGTATTGGTACCTTGGACCCCTGAAGACAAAAGCAGCACATTGGTTTAGCACGCTGCGGGTGAGCCAGCTTGTTTTCCTCAAACACACTAGAGTTAGAGCTCAGCAAACCAAAACCGATTCTGGCTTTTTATTAAATATTGGACATTGTTTTCGTGGGTGCACATAGACCGTCATATGCAGTGCTATGATGAATTGGTATTTAAAGCAGGATTTTGCTGTTTTGATGAAAGTTAAGTCATTGCAAACCTAGAGAGAAAATCGGTTTGGATTTTAATGGAGAATTTTAGTGTTTTATGTGTATCTAAATGAAGTTTTACAGACTTTCCTCTCTGATAGTAATGAAATTCTGGGGGGAAACACTGATTAAGTGTAATTTGTTAGCATAAATTTCAGTCAAATTTATACTGAGCAGTTGAACCAATTATTTCAATATATACATGTCAGTATCCACGTTCAAAAACCCTTACGACTTAAACTTACATGTAACTAATGCAATGCTGATTTTCAGATTCCTCAGTTCATTTCTCACCTGTTTGTGCCATCATCCCATGCCCAATGATGTGGTTTTATCCCACATTTTGTTGAGATGTCCCTTTCGTCTTTCAGGAGTGGCCCCTGGTGCGGGAGGCCTCAGTGTCCTACCTGGCTCCGAGCCTTCGGCCCCCTGACGAGCCGCTCCAGAAGCCCCCGAGGCCCAACCTCCTGTCCCGCATCGCCCGCAGACTGAAAAACTACTGGAGCCCTCCTGTTGAAGGTAGCATGCAGAGTGGATGTGCTAATACTCATACACTATATTGACAAAAGTACTGGGCCACAGCTCTTAATCAGTGAATTCAGGTGTTTCATTCAGTCCCGTTGCCAGCAGCGAGCCATGCAGTCTGCCTTTACAAACATTTGCAGAAGAATGGCTCGTTCTAAAGAGCTCACTGAGTTTCAGTGTGCTGCTGTAATAGTGATGTAATAGGAAGCCACCGCTGCAACAAGTCAGCTGGTGAAGTTTCTTCCCTCCTAGATATTGGGAAGTGGGATTATTGCAAAGTGGAAGCATTTAGGAACCACAGCAACTCAGCCACCAGGGGGCAGCACCACATAAAGTTACAGAGCGGGGTCGCCAGGCACCGAGGCTCATAGTGCGTACAAGTGGCCGACGCTCTGCTGCCTCAGTGACTGCAGAGCTCCAAACCTCCTCTGGCATCAACATCAGCACAGAAACTGAGCGCCAGGAGCTTCATGGCCAAGTGGCTGCACGCAAAGTTTGGTGAAGGAGGGATAACGCTGTGGGCTGGTTTTTCTGGGCTCGGCCTCGGCCCCTTAGAGTGAAGGGAAATCTCAATGCTTCAGCTCACCAAGACATTCTGGACAATTCTCTGCTTCCAACTTTGTGGCTGAGTTTGGTGTGGAAGAACTTGACTGGCCTGCACAGAGCCCCGACCTCAACCCCATCCAACACCTTTGAGATGAACTAGAACAGAGACTGTGAGCCGGGTCCTCTGGTCCAACATCAGAGTCTGAGCTCACACATGCTCCACAGACACACTCCAAAATCTGGTAGAAAGCCTTCCCAGAAGAGTGGAAGCTGTTCTAGCTGCAAGAGGAGACCAACTCCATATTAATGCCTGTGGATTAAGAATGGGATGTCAGAAAATGTCCTGGAGGTGGAATGTGGAGGTGGTCCAATAGTTTTGTCAATGTAGTGTACCACAACCTAGTAAATATCTTTATTTGTATTTTGGGTGAACTGTTCTTTTTAAATGTCCAGAGGTTTACAGATTACATTTTTGTTTGTTGTGTTTTATCATCAGAGCCTCCAAAGGTTGAGGAGCCAGAGAAGTGGATGGAGCAGCAGCTGTCCACTTTGGAGCTAATGATTAAAACACACAACAAAAACCCCGTGGAGATGGTCAGTCCAGAAATAATTGTGCTTATAAAACCTCATGTGTGCTTAAATATCAACATCATCCTATTAAACCCTGTCTGGCCAGTGTGTTTTTTTTTCTGCCTGAGGATTATAATTAATATTCACTTGGCCATTTATTTTGCCTTTAAGCGCATTAACGATTCCCTGATGATCTGTGCCGAGCCAGACGACTTGACTGTGGGCGAGTTCATCACTGTTGGGTCAGTATCTGTCTCCTCCTGCGCTAATGCACCCACGCAGTCGGCTCAATAAAAATGAAGTGCGCTTATGCAATTCTAAGGAAAATGCATGTATTTCTTTTTAAATCACAGAGATAAGAAAGAAGAGGACCCAACTTTGTTCACTAAAAAATCAACACAACTGGAAGTCGGTGCTTGCCGACTGCAGCTGCCAGAGGTCAGGAGCTCTCCGACTTGATCCGGATTCATTATGTCACATCTGAGCAAATTAAACCTAATGAGAAAAGATGTTAACCAATCTGTTTCTAATACTCAGTTTGCGTCGTGACATTTCCCTCTGCAGGACACGAGCGGCTTCTACAACATCGACAACGAGGAGTATGAAGCCATGCCCGTCGAGGTGAGGCTGTTGCCACGGAAACTCCGCTTCTTCATCAGTGCCGAGCGCAGAGACCAGCTCCTCGCTCAGACGCAGTGATGAGCAAACTCAGAACAGAAACCAGACAGGAATAGACGGCTGGCATGGAACTGATTCAGAGAGAAACACGAGAGGAATGAGTCCTTATTTGACCGCCGTTTTAAACTCTCCGTAGGTGCTACCGGTCTGTTTTAAAACACGTAAATGCTCCTAAAATATTTAGGTGGAGTTATATTTAACCTTTGTGAAGGAGGACTGTATTACATGTCATTGTGAATAAAAGGACCAAGGGTTTTTCTTCTTTCTTTTTTCTTGCTTTTTGTAAGATATTCAGCTGTTCCTCTCTCTGATTAACTTTGTTTACTGAACGGTTTAATCATGCCACCACACTGAAACTCAGTCAATAAAAAACAACACATGTCCAATTCAAGTGCTCTCCAATGGTGTGCTTTTTTTCCCTTTTGCTACCAGCTTCAGCTCACAGCAAACACTGACGAGTAAACATTTTCACGAAGACCTCGGCTGCATTTTTAAAACACTTATATCAAGGTTTTATTGTTAGAATGGCAGTACTGTGGAATTAACAGTTGCTCATGCTATTAGGTTCATGTGTACATTACTGACATCTCTTACAGGTTTTCACATTAGTAAAAGTATAGACTGGTTTTGTTAGTTGTTTCTGTGAGTACACTTGAGTTGCAGTTACAATCGAGGAGAAATGGTTACACTAGCTGTATGTGCTGCTGCTGCTGCTGCTGCATGTGTGTAATACAGATTTGCTCTCTATTGACATTCAGTGGGGTGAAACACTGTACAAACAAACTCTTTACTCGCTAATGCTGGTACACATCTGTGAGCAACTCCACAAAGAAGGCATTTTATACAGTGGTGTGTGTTGTGTACATTCCCTTTTTCCACATGAAATACACCTGTAAAACAAACGGTCGGAGGTCAGGGGACTTCCGTGTGCTGACGAGGACTTGGACCAATCACAATCGACGGGTTGACCCCGGAGGCGGGCCAGTCACAAGTGTGAATAATGACGCACAATCTTTTCGCAAATACTTGAACATACGCAACAAGTCCGTCAATTTACAGTAGCACAAGTTCGAGAAACTCACATTTCCTTAAGGCCCCAATTTGAATACTGGCACTAAAATGGAAGTGCCCTTTGTCTTTCAGATACACCCAGTCGAAAAAAAAAAAAAAATTAAAGGAGGCAAGTCAAGGTAGAGGCAATAGTTAATACCTGCTCTCTGGATCAGTGGTTCTCAACCTGAGGCTCCCCCAAACCATTTTCTTGAAATGTGGAAAACGTGTATGTCTAACATGCCGGTGAATGATTACATTTTAATATTTATGGTGAATGCCCTTTATTTCTGAAACAGTGGATAGTTGCAGCCTCTAACCATTTTCCAATTAATTGAGAAGGGAGAAAAACAACCTGTTGGAAGAAAATGAATCCATCACTGCTCGTTTGCCCCAACAAAAGGAGGCTGTGAGTAGCCGTGCTTTGTCTTTCTGGGGGGGTCACAAGCCAACGGGGTTGAGAACCACTGCTCCGAGTCCACATGAAGCCAGCGTTGGCCTCAGATGTCCCCCCTAAATATAACATGGAACAAACGATCAATGCGGATGGCAAGTGGAGGCATTAACTTAATGAGGCGTCAGTCTGCCAGGGCCACTCAAAAGACATTCGGCCCGTCTCTGGAGCTGGATTCCCTGAATGGGACCGCGATGAAAAGAGGGAGAGGAACCTTCAGCCGGAACAGACGGGGCCTTTCTGTGGATCTTCCCAGAGAGGAGGGGTAAAAACTTTATCCGCAACCTTGGCCGTGACATCACCGGATCTCCATACGGACAAAGGGATCTTTGTCACGGACACAGACGAGCGGAGAGGACCTCTCTGAAGCCGATGAACGGGAAAACTGCAAACAGCTCCATCAAGAGTCTCCATTCAGCGGGATCCATGGGATGCATTAGCTTCCACTGATTAAGCAGGCATTGGTTGGAGTGAAAAGGGAAATTAAAGCCCGTCCCGAGTATCTCTACAGCACACACACAGCCCCTCCACTCCAAAAACTTTGTTGGCTCAGACTGTGTAATCAGTAGACCTCATGTTGGCCAAACAGTGAGCCATAAACAGAGCAAACACACACGCGCGCGCGCGCACACACACACAAATTAAACAACTTTACAGGTCAAGCATGTGCATGTGTTCATCGGGAAACAGTCCAGTGGTGGACACGGTGCAGCATTCATGAGAAGTTAGTGGTAGAAGATCACATTCATCGACGGTTCCCGAATCACAGCAAATCAAGTCCAAACATGTGACACTGCACACACACACACACACACACACACACACACACACTCCCATACACACACAAAATTTCCAGAAGTCACATTATGTGCCATGTGACTGTGATCAAACATAGAGCCACATTATCAGACAGCGCTCCGACTCGTGTGCTCAAGGTGCAACTTTGAATGAAATATTAAACAACTTCTCCCTTTCTCTGTCAGTCGGCTTCATAATAAGCAGCCGCTGAAAGAGGATCTCCGACGCGCCGACAAATATAAACCAAATTTATCTCATCTCTCAGCGATGAAAAGAAAAAAAAATACTTTTCTTTGAGAAATGCTCACGAACACATAATCAAATATACATGAAAAAAAAAGGTCGACACTTCCACGTACACATACTCATATTGCTTCCTTTTTGAAAGGCAAATAAAGAGGTTGATCAAAAAGCCTTCATTTTGCAAATTCTAACATGAGTGTATGAGCAGCTTTACCGGGAACAAAAAATAATAACAGACGACACCATCCCGAAGCTTACAAAACATCTAAGTGTGGATTACAGCAGAAGGTTTTTTGAATGTATTCAGTCATTTGAACACGTTACAGCACATGAGTGGTAGAAATGATCTGTGAAATGTTAAGATTCATCTCCAGGTGTGTAATGCTTCCCAAATAATGGGAATCTATTCTTCGGACCAACAGTGAGAGAAATGAACTGGATCAGAGTCGGTGATGTCCCCGTCGTGAGGAGTGAAGTGGGGAACGAGGCACCCGCAGGTCGAACAAGCGCTCCCAGTGTGACCATCGGACCCTGTAAAGACTTACATATTTGAAATGATTCTGAGCACTGGGGACTCAAACCCGAGTGAGATGAGCACAGGTGACAAGTAGACAGACGTAACATGGTGGTGGGGCGACCGAAGATGTGAAAGGCTACAACAGCACGCGTCTGCCAGGCGGTGCAGTCCGCCAGGCAGGTTGTTCCTCGGCCGCCGTGGGCCGGTGCACCAAGTTAAGTGTCTTCATTATTAACACTGAACCAGTTTCCAGTGGAGGGGAGCGAGGGAGGGATGGAGAGAGGGAGGGACTGGGAGTGGGAGAGGGGGCAAAAAGGCCAAAAGATGAAGTCCCAGGGTGGAGGCAGTGTCTTGGTCAGTGCGCCTTAAGGCCGCAGCGATCCAGCGGCACCCCGAGGTAGCGCAGCCCAGGGGGCGTTCAGGGGCAGCAGGGGTTGTCTATGACCAGCATGGCGTCGATACCGTACACCTCCAGCAGGTCCACCAGGAAGGAGCGGTCACCCTGGGGATCCAGCCCCATGGCCCGCACGTGCTCAGCAGTCAGGGTGGGATCGGCGCTCCCTGCCACCTCCGACAACGTCTGGAAGATGCGATTATTCAGCTCCATGAAGAACCTGAGGCAGGGCAAAGGGCACTTGTATTACACCGAATGATAAACCTAATTGCTATAAAGGTGATAAAACTGTGTTTATGAGTCTAGATTACGTTCTTGGATATGAACAGACTTAGGAACAGTCAAGGAAACACACTGTGGCCCTGTTTACAACTGGCAGTAACGTGCGTCTTGGGTGATCCAGTCAGAAGTGGTGTGAATGCACCCGAGACACATCGAGGACACAGTCAGACCCGAACACTCTGACCACACTCAGAGGTGGTGTGGGTCACATTCTTTTAGCAGTGTGTATGTGAATGAGCTGAAGGACCACCTACTCAACTGACATCCTCTGTATAAGTGTAAGAACGTACTGATTTACAGGCCAACGGCATCATATTAAACCACAAAACAAGAAGAAGAAGCATCAACAACAGGCAAAATAGATTATCTAGGCACAGGAAGTGCATTGCCACCTCCCGACTGTTAGAAACAACATATTTGGTCTTGCCAAATGGAAGTGATATACATGTTTATTTGCATATGGAGCGGGAATCTGAGATCCGATCACAGACTTATTCTAATGCCAGGTGTGAACAGGCACACTTAGAGCCGTCCACTTGTTATCAGATCACCCACGACCCGTGTTAATGCCCGGTGCAAACAGGGCCTGTAAGGAAACTCACAGAATGAAGAGATCCTCTTCATTTGATGTGCAGTCACCATCCACCTCCTGAGAGTAAAGGAGCATTTGCCTGGAGAAAACCAAAGTGTCATCACCAATCATCATCATCATCAAAAACTGGAGAAGAAATTCACACATTTCAGATGTTCTCTTTCATCCTTGTTGATATCTTAGAACAAATTTCAATGATATGTTCAAAGCTTTTGGGGGCGGGGGGGTATATCATCTTTCATACTTTTTTCCATGTGAAACAAACAAAGACCATGACTTCTGAAGGTTTTCAAGACTAAAGGAACTCTTTATAAACCAAGAACAAGTGACAAGTGAAATTCAAAAAAGGGGTCGTCTTGATTAGCAATACTCAGCTGTGTCAGACTTCAGCTTTGTTTTCACCTTTATTAAACTTCACAGTGGAACTAAAACACAATGAAATGCTTATGCTCCGGTTCTCCTGACTTGCACAGACAGTAAACAAACACGCATAATGGAATATGTGAGGCATTTTACAATAAAAATGACCACAGTGCATTGTGTACCTCTGTTCGCTCAGCTTCCTGTATTTCTCCTTGTCCGCTCCATTGAGCCGCAGCAGAGGCTGCAAGCTGTCTCTGTGCGTTTTCACATTCTGGTTGTCAATGTAGACGTCGTACAGATCCTTCTTCTCCTCAAAGATCTTCTCCGTTGTGCCTTAAAATACAAGCAAGCATGCTCAAAAATATTCCCACAGATTTACAAGGTGGTTAATCGAGCAGTAACCGTCAGATTTCACTCACAGGCCACGTACGACAACTCGGTTTCCAGGGCAGTGATGTCTGCGATGTTGATGTAGAAGAAAGGACGTAATTCAGGCACAGAAACACCGATTCCAGGTAAAGAGACGTTGGCCAGGGAGCAACAGCAGTACACTGAGGGAGTGTGAGAACATATGAAGTTACATTTCTCCATGGAAAGAAGAAAAAGAACATACCGGGAAAATATTTTAGTTGTAGCACTGGGATATTTATGCATACACCCGGGTATGTCTGTCAGAACATGTGTTCAAACCAAAGATAACGTGACACAGGCTTAACTAGAGACACAGCAGTAAAACATTCAAATGAGGGCCAGGTAAAAGGGCGTATGTGTGTATGTGCAAATGTATGTGTGTGTTTAAACTTCTCACCTCTGTAGCAGACCACGCCTACAGGTGGAGGGGAGAAGATGAGGATACGCTTCCGAAGCAGCGCAAACTTCCACAGCACCATGATCTGCTCCCCGAAAAAACGGATGAACTGGGACATGCAGCCCGCTGGGTGCGTGATCTGCAAATAAGGACAAGTAGGATCATTTCTTGTTTTTATTTGGTGTTTCGTGGCACCCTATACCAAGCAAATGTGGCATGGCGAGCAATATAATGCTCAAATTTCAACAAACTGGGCATTTGCGCTTCTCAATTTCCATCCGTACCTGAGCAAACAATTTCTTTGTGCAAACAAAATCCACAACAAAGTCAAGCTTCACAGTAGTTCAACAGCAGTTGTCAGCGGCCGATGGCTAGGGATACCAAATAATCACATAACATGGTTTTGGTTCGTGCAACTTCCGGTGCTTTCTGACCTTCATTTCCGGGTGCATACAGCGGTTGATAGTGGTGACGCTCCAGGTCGGGCACGCGGTGACCAGGCCATTTCCTGCTGGGGGAAGCACAGCTTTCTTATCCTCATAGAAGGCCTCCAGAGGAGAGTACTGACCCGGGCACTGCAGCTGGTGTCTGCATGATGAACACGAAGCATAAGAGTCAATGATGGAAAAAGAACCATATTTGAATCCCTTTCTTAACTAAAAGTAGCAACGTCATAATGGGAAAATACAACGGTAAAAATAAAAATCATGCATTCAAAATTACCTCAGCAGTATTAACTGAAAAATGTATTTATCTATTAAAAGAAAAAGTCACTTGGAGGAGGGATTCCTTTAAATGTTAAATTACTGATGCATTAACCTATAAAAAGTATTTTAATGTTCTAGATCTAACTCCTCAATATACTGTTGGCTAGTTTACAGACTAACAAGGCATCAGATTTGATGTTTTGCATGAAAAAGACGAGTCTGCACAGTGACTAGCACGTACAGCCGTCAGACAATGTAGAGCAGTCAAAAGTACAATGTTTTGCTCTGAAATGCTCGCTCAAAGACATGTTAGTGGTGGCCGGCACCTTCCCCACGCTGGTGTTGATGTTTAATGAGGCCCATTTACACATACAGTATTTTTCTTTCCTCAAGTCAGGAGCCATGGCAAGTGCAAACGAGATGAGAAAGACAGTCTATTCTCCAAGATAAGTCCCAGACCGAACTCATTTTTTTTGCCTTGAATACAGATTTTTGCCTCACTAAAGCCATCCTGCAGCTGAGATCACCACGCCGCACACATCAAGTGAGATTCAGTCGCTTTCGGCAGCAACAAGAACCGGCTGTGTTTCTTACATGAAACAGCAGCAGTGTCATATATTTACGCATAGTCGATGAGGAGATTTCGTGAGACGACTGAAGCAGAAGGGCAGAGCTACTGAAGAGAAGAGAGGCTGTCAAGGTTTCTTCCATTTCAGTGCTTAGACTTCATACAAAAACTGCATATAAATGGGCTCCTGTGACGGTGGCAGTAACTGGGACTCAGGGTTCATGTTTAATAGATGAGAACATTTAAAACAGAAAAAAGGGAAGGAGGTGGCACGTAAAGAAAAAAAAACCTGCAAACATTGATGGGTGGGAAATAACTGAGGCAAACAGATCAGAAATGAGATGGTGCAAAGTTGATGAAAAACACAGAAAGGCACAGAAACAACACACACACACACACACACACACGTCACATGCATCATCCACCCCTGCCACACACACACAGCATGACTGACCTGACTTGGTTCTCCAGGAAGTGCATGTAGCGGTAGAGGAGAGTATAGGAGGGAGACAGAATGCCCACAGACTTCATCCTGGCGCCTCGCTCCAGCTCGCTCTCCACAGGCATGTTCGCAAAACAGGCCAGCCCAAAGTAACAGCCTTTACGAAAATATCTACCCAGAGGCAAACAGAGAGATCAGGGGTAAACGCACCGTGATGGCAATTTCTAACACGGATACAAAGATGCAGAGAAAACAGGCAAGTCAAGTGCTCCTCTAATCAAAGGCTGTTTTTATTATCTTTGCCTGCAGTCCTCTATTGTGAATTCACATGCAGGGATACGTACATAAAGTCATTGGCAATCCGGTGGGAGCCGCTGGCCATTGACTTGAATTCAACTCCGTCCAGATTGACGTCATGAGGCAAACACCACTCTATCATATTGCCTGCCAATTCACACAGAAACGCAGATCGAACATATTATTAGAACAGCTCCTTCATGTGTCATGACTTTCACACATTCTGACCACTTCCTCTAACTGTGTCGCATCAAGCATTAGGAAATAGGAAGTCATGGAAAGTAAGATAGCACCACATCTGATGGTAGTAGGCCTAAGTCAACTGGACTTTGAAGACATTCCTGTACTTGTCTGAAAGGTTTCCTCAGTTCAGAGCTGAGCAGGCTTCTTGGAGGAGCAACAAAACATCTTCAAGATTACACAGAAAGTCCTGTTGCCTTTCACCTACTAGATAGCTATACCATGAACCGGATGACTAAGAACCATCCCTGACTCAGGAAATCTTAAAGGTGGACTATGTAGTTTTGACAAATATTTGTTTACCGTGGCAGAGCCTGTTACTAGACATGCCATTTAAAAAATAACAATTTAACAAAAATTAAAAGCCTAGAAGATGCTTTTTGAATAGTACATATGCATGTGAAGAAAACTGCAGGCATCTGAGCACCCATTTTTTCCCCCTGAGGATTGATTGTTTGTTTGTTCGTCTATATCAATGCAATATATATATATTTTATATTGCACCTCTAAACACTGCCTCCATTTGAACGGAAAGCTCAGTCATGCCGGCCTTGTGTTTTGTTGTGTCTGTTGATGTACTGATGATATCTAGTCTCTCTCTTAAATTCCAATACACTGATGCCAAAGGTGGATTTTCACAGCAACAACACCACATTTTCCAATTCTATTCTACTCGAAATTGAACAGGATGGCTGCACCCTTTTTAACACCTTGAACCTTGGCCACTTGCCAGTAATGACTGTGTTTAAATTTTGCTCGATAATGAGACTGAAAGGCTGGACAGGGCAAGTTGTTCCTGAGGCCCCAGGGATCCCTCAGAGGGCTCGACTAGGTCCACCGGCAAAATTGAGAATGGCATAACTACCCCATTTACTTCAATCATTTTAAGATACATGGGGCATTTAATGGGGGAATGTTATAGGAAGGACTATTCTAATTAGAGGTGTCACTCCACTAGCCACCTCCCTGTCCACAGTATCAACAGTTGTCCACTTTGGCACCAAATCATATCCAACTACAAAAATCTGAGCCTCCCTCACACCAAATGTTTCAGCCATGCCTGGCCTACTGTGCATCTATTTGCTGGCTCCTTGAAAACGTTTCAAACATGCATGCTTCATCCCTGGACTCAGTTTCCATGCAGCTTTTCTTCCCCCTCACTTCACTATCACCAAGACAGGCACTTGCTTCATATTTTATTAGAAATACCCATCAGCCACAGCAAATCTCCCTGGATCCCCATCTAAGAAGACTTGAGCATGAACAGGGCAAGACGAGCAGACAGAACAATATGTTAAACATCACAAGACAGCTATCACATCAAAATAACATTTTCAGAAATTCGGCCTGTATACAGAGTATATCCACTGCATAAATATTATAAAATGTAAAGATGAGAGATGCATTTGCTGCCGTCTGCTTGCTTACCTGATCTGGTATCAAAGGTAACCACAAACACAGCCACGATTTGGTCTTTTTCCTCCCACTGGTGTCTCACCGAGAATCCGGGGAAGGTACGATCAAGACCGCGGGGATCCGGAACAGCCAAGCCGGGCCCAGGGTGCTCTACTCGGGCGCGGGCCGGGAAGGCGTCCCCGCTGGGCACGACAGCTGTTACACTCGGACCCCTCATCGGGCTGCTGCTGGTGGTGGTGGTGGTAGCGGTGGTGGTGTTATTGCTGCTGCTCCACCCAGTGCCAGGCGCAGTGCCAGTCGGTGCAGGACCGTCTGGCGGTGAACTTTTCCCCGCTGGTGCGTCTTCTTTCCCGGGCGGCGGGGGCACCGCCTGGGTCGACTCGGCCGGCGGGATCTCCTCCCAGTCCAGCAGCGGGGCTCGATCCGACTGCTCCACCATGGTTATGCTGCCTCCGAGGGCTCCGAAAGGGAATTAAAACAACAACAACAGCAAGAAACTCGAAATCCCCAGCCGAAGCGAGCTTGAAAAATCCACTCCCAGGACTAGATCATGATTCCCTGCTGCTCCCTCGGTTGTTTTCTATGTATTTGTAAGCGTGTCACATCCACTGACGGGCTGCTTTTCCTCCTCCTGCCTCAGTGTTTTGATGACGCCACTGACTTCCGCCCACGTGGGTATATTAATATTTTATTGTGGTTTATTTTTTGTCTGTCCCCACAAACCAAAAATCATTATTTTATTTCTGTTATAGGCGCTTAGGGATTTGTAGTGCGTCTCGGCCACTGAGGCTAGAGTGACCTTGTAGACCTTTGAGGTATTTTTATCCTCTGTCATACGGCCATAATATACCGATAGGAACTGAAATTTAAGGTTTGCATTGCATCCCTCTAAATTGTATATTCTATTATAATATATTGTAGGTTACCATAGTTTTTGTAAGGGCTGGCCCGTGCAGCAATTTAACGAATAATCTTTAATTTTAATCCTCAAATCTATCAGGATCCTGGCCCCAGCAAATAATAATTTTCAAAATATCAGTTAAACTTTTTTTTTTTTTATCATCTCAGGTTCACTGGAGGAGCAGTAGTCTTTGTCGTCAGCCGCATCAGGCGTGTCGCTTATGAATGGCATGAATCATTCAGTCAGTCAATCAGAGGAATGGACGTGCCAAATGGGGTTGCGTAATTGACTTAAACAGGAAGTCATTTACATACGCGGCGCGAGATTCAAGCGTGGCGGTGCACGCGTCTGTTTGTCCGTGAGTACATGCCTTGAACTTGCATTAAAACTGCAGATTTAATCACAGGCTGGTGTTATGTAATGTGTGTGTTCGATGTGGAGGCCGCGTAATGTATGAAAACACATCACAGGACTGGCCTGCTGCATTTCACATCCCCCCACATGATGGCTTGGCTGAATGTCCCCAATGATAAATCAGTGTGTATAGTACTCCTGTAGGAACTTAAAGTGTGTTGTTGGATCTGAATACTGAGTTTAAAGTGAGCTTGAAGTGCCTGTGTGGAAATTGAGAGAAAGAGAAAGCTAATTTAGTACATACTAGGCTTTATAAAATCAATATGATCTCCTATGGTAGCCTACCACCAGATTGACCTAGAGGGAATTATACCTCGAAGTCTTACTATATTTGTATAGTATCAGTGTAGAATTTAATGTAGGATCAATATAGATGTTTGTCAACTGAGGCAGTGAGTCAGCTGTGTGCCATTACATGTTGGTTTTCTACCTGCTCATATTGCACTGGCCGTATTCTCCTTGAACCAAGTCAGGCCCCGGGCATGGCGGTGCTGTTTGATGGGATCAGCCAGCAGCTGGACTTCTCTAGCTGTGACGAGGGTGGCAGCAGTGACAACAGCTGGGATGACTGCGCCTCGGACCTCTCCAGGATTCGAAGTCCCAGTTCAGTGTGCGGCACACCCAGGGTGCAGCGCCACCGCAGCAGGAGCATCACCTTATCGTCCCCCTCCTTCCAGCCCGCCAACCCCATACCTTATGCTGCCTGGAGGAAACTGCGGCTCTGTGAATCTCCCAGCACACCCAAGGTGGAGTATGAACCGAGCCTCACACCCACATTCAGCAATGTCCTTAATGTCAGTGATCCTCTGCGGTTTTGTATAATTTATCCGATTATAAAAGGAATCTTATACGTCAAACCAGTTCTGTTTCAATCCTATGAATTGCCTTTCTCCTTTCCCCCTTGTAGAGTTTGCTGTCTAAGTCATCCCAGCCTTGCTCCAGCACCAAGAGAAGTCGCAGCCAAAGGACCCTGCGATTCTCCTCGGCTGCTGGAAACGTCACCCAGAGCTGCCTGGCGCCCTCGGTCAACGTGAACCCCTTCACCCGGGAAACTGTATGCAGGAGCAGTGAGCTCCACGAGAGGAATAGGTGCAGGAGCGATTATGACGATGATTATGGGCACAGGTAAAATTTCACCACTTTGGATAGTAAACATGTTCTGTCCCTTGGAATTATAAGAATTGGAGGTTTTTATTCAGCTACAGTTGTATCCAATGTCTGGAAAATCACCCAAACATATATTTAATGATATTTCATATACATAGGGACATTAACAGAGGGATTAGTCCACCTATGTCATGACACTGGTATCAAAATAAGATTTAGATATTCAATTTTCTGAACTTGACTTTACGACAAGTGAGAGGAGGCTGAAATGGTTTGAGTCCTGGTTGTTTTTCTGTTTTCAGTTCCTTTACACGTAATCTTGACCGATTATGTTCTTAGGAATACAGTTCTGTAGAGTATAAACAGGTTGTGTACTCTGTTGCCTGTGAGATTCACGGTGCTTGATGTTTTCTCTCAGATTGAAGAACAACCTAACGTCATCTGAGGAGGATGATGAAGCATTTCTCCCACCAAAGGTACAGTTATTTTTATCAGTGCTTTCTGGTGGTGAATAATTCCCCTCTCTGATGCTTAGATCTGATTTCATCATCAGGCTTTGTCATCGTTGGCTGCCTCCGCAGTTCCTGCCTTGTCCAAAATTATATGTTGTCATCCAGTTCCTCTTCCGGGATTCCTCCAAGGAATCTCTAGACAAAGAAGCCGTCATTTGCAGACGCTACCATATTTGGTGCAGCGTCACAGAAAATCCTCTGCTTTTGGCTGCCGTAAAAATCAAGACTGGACTCTGACGTTTGCTCCTGCTTTAGAAATTCTTTGATTTCACCACACGGCTCTCCATCTGTTTATCTGGCAGAAGCAGGCTGTCCAGGCCTTCATGCTGTCACGGTATGAGAGTGAGTTCCTTGAGCTGGAGCGCATCGGCACGGGGGAGTTTGGAGCGGTCTTCAAGTGTGTGAAGAGGCTGGATGGCTGCTTGTATGCCATTAAACGCTCTCGTCGACCCCTGGCAGGCTCTGCCAACGAGTGAGTCAACAGCGCGGCTCTCTCTCTGCCAGTGGCCCCTCTAACTTCAACAGATCAATCACAGTTTTTGATTTAACAATTAGCACTCATAATGTTACACTCAGTGCTATTATATAAATGGGCACTTAAAACGGAGACTGGTGCAGTGCCTGATAAGGAATTGACTAGAATGAACCCTGACTAATGTGTTTCATGCCCTCTCAGGCAGCTGGCCTTAAAAGAAGTGTACGCTCATGCTGTTCTTGGACATCATCCACACGTTGTTCGCTATTATTCAGCCTGGGCAGAGGATGACCACATGATTATTCAGAATGAGTACTGTGATGGTAAGTTGCAGGTTAATATCAAAAGGGCAGAAGGAATGGCTCGGCACTGGCAAGGACCTCACATATATCAGGATACATGGGTCATGATACGAATTGCATCACAGTACGTGGCAATACTTTGAACTGACTGCAAATGTATAAATTCAGCTTAATATACCACATGCATACCACCTGGAGAGAGTAATAAAATATATAATTCCTATCAATAAATTGGGCGATAAGCTGACTAAAAACAGCTTAATGACAAATTATTCTTATAATTAATTAAAATAGAATTAGCTAACACAGTGCACTACAATGTACAATAAATGTCATTATGTGAAAATGACTTGCATAAAGGGTATGCATCTATACAATGGCTAGCGAACTGATACAGGATTGTGAAAAATATTGTGATACTCAGCTGTATTGTTTTTGCACAGCTCGAGCAGTAATGGGAATTAGATTGAAATGTTATGTCGTTATAAATGTGCTTTGATGCATAAGATTGAATGGTGTAGTTTGGATATTGTGTGTGCCCCAGGTGGTAGTCTCTATGATGCCATTATGAAGAGGGAGGTGCAGGGTGAGCTGTTTTCACAGGCGGAGCTGAAAGATCTGCTGCTGCAAGTCTCTCTGGGTCTAAAATACATCCACAGCTCAGGCCTCGTGCACCTGGACATCAAACCCAGTAAGTCTCTTAGTCATTTTCTCCCCCTGGCAGTTTTCACCTGCATTACTTTGTGTCTTCCAATCCAAGCATGAACTCTCTATATGCCAATTATGCCGATCAATTTCCTGTAGGTAATATATTCATCTGCCAGCGCCCCAGTGCAAGTGCAGCGGGTGAGGGTGAGAGCGAGGAGGAAGAAGATGGAGGCTCTTCAGCAGGAGTCATTTACAAAATAGGTACATAGCATTTCACATTGCATAAAGTGTCTCCTTTTATTTGTCTGTGTCACTGACTCCTATGGTGCTTGATGTTTTCTGCAGGCGATCTAGGTCATGTGACATCTATCAACAGCCCACAAGTGGAGGAAGGAGACAGCCGCTTCCTGGCCACTGAGGTCCTGCACGAGGTGAAAGTGGCTCTTGTGGTACTTAAAAGTCCTTATGAAGCGGTCTGTAAGCAGCACCCGGTGGTGTAAAAAGTCCCGCATTTATCAAATTAGCAGTAAAATGTAGTAAATTATGAACAGTAGTGATTGGGAAGAATGGTTCCTTTCAGAGTGCTGAATTGTTGATGCAATAACCTGTAAGAGGTGTTTTGGCTAGTTTATACAACAATGCATTGGATTGTATGTTTTGCATGTAAAAGCTTATCTGCAAAGCAACTAGTAACTACAGCCCATTTAGGGACAAAATCCTGGAAGTCTTGCTTGATGTAAGTCTTTAGGTGATGCAGACGACTGTGGAGACTAACTAAGGCACTCCGTCTTTGAATTTAGCAAAATAATTTATTAATTGAGTAAGGCAAATAAACAGACCCACACATATCAACTCAGTCTTTTTCAGGATCTCACAAACACATAATCAACTGATATTATATACCAGCCATGGGTGGCATTTCACCCGCAATTTAAAGCTTTCTGCTTCACCACAAGAGGGCGCTAAAGCAATAGAGTGTCTCCCATCTTTTACATAATTACCAAAGAAAGGATGACAATAAAGTGTGAAGTGTATCACGTATTGTTTACACTTTATTGTAAACCTGTCTTTTGGCAATTATGCACAGATGGGAGGGCCACACTATTGGTTTAGCGCCCTCTTGTGGCATAAAGAAAAAAACCTGGTCAGTGAGTTGGTTATAGCTCCCAGGCAGGCTTTAACTATGAAATGCAATGTTTATGTCTTGCTTATACATTTGGATGATTTCTGCTGTCCCTCTGCACTGCAGGATTACAGCCATCTCCCCAAAGCCGACATCTTCGCTCTGGGCCTCACAGTGCTGCAGGCGGCCGGCGCTCCTCCTCTTCCTCAGAATGGAGACGAGTGGCACAGCTTGAGAACGGGCCAGCTACCCAGCATGCCACAGGAGCTCTCACCTCCCTTCAGAAGCCTCCTTCAGGTATTCCTATTTTTGGGCTGATGTGTGTGCTGCCACATGAATTTGAGCCCATTTTCTGAATGTTTCAGTGTAGAATAGTTTTAGAGATCAGACTTCATGCTGCCAGCAGCGTGAATAGTCAGTCCTACGGTAAAAAAAAAAACCCATTGAAATACATTCTTTATTGAAAAGTGTGTGTCTTTGTGTCAGTTGTTGCTGGATCCAGACCCGACCAAACGGCTTTCTGCCAAGGAGCTGTGTAAACACACAGTCCTCAGGGAGGAGAGGACTGGGAGACTAGCTGCTCAGCTGCGCAGAGAGCTCAACGTGGAGAAGTTCAGGACAGCCATGCTTGAGAAGTGAGAACGGATAATATGGGATAATTTAAGCCACATCCCCCATCCCAGGTTTCAAGCCACATAAAGATTTAATGTTCTCAGGGATCAAGAGCTGTGCTAAGATTAGGCTTTGACTCTCACAGTACACTTTATGGCAATGAAAACCTCTATGACATGATACTGACGATTATAACCAATCAGCATCCATAGTTGCTCTTTTTTCATGCAAATTATTTTGTATAACATTTTGGGTGGAAATCCAGAGATCCAGAATGTGCAAATTATTTGTATATTAAATGGCACAGTGATTGGTCCATTTTGCTCAATTTTTATGTTTTAAATAATAATATAATAAGTTATAGTTTGCAGTGTGTAGTCATAATTGTAAAATGTGTATACTTTTTTTTTTTTTTTAAAGTCATAACTGAATGAGCTCACACGACATGGATATAAGCCAGTGTTTATGGGACACCCCACGAGGTGCCGTTCTCATAAGCAAAGAAAAAGGGCAAATTTCAGCCGCTACATTGGAAGTCACAGGCACAACCAACAGGTGGCGCAATTTCACATTTAATTGAAAACAACCTGATCGCTGCTCTTCAACCTTTTTGCCCCCGTTCCCGTCCGATCCCGCTCATACCTCACTTTCTTTGCCTTTATGTCTTTAGTTAATAAATTGCTACTGGCACTGGTTCTTGTAGGTTAATGTCGATGAATAAAAAATAATTTGTTTCTTCTCCTTTTACACAGGGAGCTTGAGGAGGCTCGCTCGGCAGCTCTGTCACCCCAACAGAGCCTTTCTGTTGGGTTGCAGCCCATTACTAATGGAGAAAACACAGGCTCTCTACCCAAAAAGGGAAGGAGACTTGTTGGTAGGAATACAGCCCGATCCGTGAGCTTCGGCTGCCCGGGGTACAGAGTCTAATGTGACATTGTTCGGCCTCTCTGCCTGTCCTTAATGTGGCCATGCCCACATGCACATTTGCTATCCACATTCCCCATAAACGTTTTGTTAGGCTTTGTTGACTGAGATAACTGGATGATTATGCCTTATGGGCTTTTTCAGTGGGCTGAGTGTACATAAGCCTTGGTGATTTTTAACATTTTTTAAGGACTGGTCTGATTCAAATGCTTTTGTCAGGTGAGAAAATGGTACCTGCTGCAAGACAACCATACATATGCATCATAGAAACATTCAGAGACTTGTTTGCTTTTCTTTTCTTTTCTTTTTTTTTTAATTGTAAATAAACATTGTAAGCATTTTATTTGATGTATTTCCTCTTACTAACTTTTTTTTTTTTTTTTAAACTATACCAGTCTTGTTTGCAACACTTCTAAATACTCACATGCACAACAGCACATTCAGATAAATAAATTCCCCAGAGGGGGACTTCCCAGAGGCTAGTGCCTCAGGCTATCTCTAATCACAGTACAACTGTACCAGAAGTTACAGGAATTACAGCCTGGGACACGCGTGACAGTCTCAGCTATCATGAACCACATATTATCTTTGGGGGCTATTTGATCACACAACTTATTTTTATGACAATAACTTCCTAGATTTTACTTTTGTTTTCCATTGCCACACTTGTCATGTGATTTATTCGCAGTATCAGTGTTTCTCCACCAACACTTGTTTCTTTGGCTATTCTTGTTCACAACGTGTGATGCATCCACTTGTCGCTTGAAATTAACAGCTTGACAACTGGGTTATCCAGAAAATAACCTCTTTGGGGGTGCCAGTATTATGCCTCCGTGGCAAATAAGCTTCGAAGTATAATATTGGCACACACATTTTTTAAGAGGGGGGCAGTATTATACTTGCGTGGCAAATACGCTTCCAAAGTGGTTATTTTCAAGTCAAAAGTCAAAATGGGTGAAAGAAGACGGGGTTGGCAACTGTTTGGGACATTTCCGACGGTCCTTGAAGGCAGCATGGCATGCCGGTGTGTTGATAAGCGTCGTGACGTCCCACCCCGCCGCCGCTGACTAGACATCGCAACCACAACCGTGTTTTAGTCATTTATGTATCTATGGTTGAACCGGCGGCTCACTAACGACACAGCAGCACACCGACTTTCTTCAATTGACTTAAATCGCAACCCAGCGTGTCAAGGGTGAGTGCAGATAAGCCGATGTGTTGTGTAAAGTGAACGACGCTAACTCCAGCTAGCTAATGCTCATTGTTTTTAGCTGAACGGTGGCTAACGGTGTGTGCGGACGAACGGTTAGCATAGCTTTACAGCTAACGAGTTAACTAGCCAACAAACTATTGAAAAAAGTTCAGCATATATATTTAACATGCCTCGTGGGACTTATTAGATGAGTGTTTGACAGATTCTTTAATTTAAATGTGTTTGTGGTGTTTTTCTACAAGGTTTGTGTGACTAACAGTAGTGCTATTTGTGTTTTCACCTCTTTAAAAACTTAAAAGTGGTCATCGATGGATAACTTCGGTGAAGTCGCCAGCAGTCCCCTGGTGTTTCTGGCCTTCCTCTATCAATCTGACTGTGGAAATTCAGAGCTGCGGAGGGAACTTGACTATCTGGGCCAGGGACTGAATTTCACCCGGGACATCAACTCGAATGGCCCCTGGTTAGACAACACTCCGGAGGATGGAGACCTGGAGACCGACGGTCACCTCCCCAGCAACATCAGGCTGTCTCTCGGGGATATTCAGCCTCAGGTGGATTTGAACTGGCCTTGTGAGTTCAATAACTAAACCATTAACCACTTTTAACTACCTGCAAACCCTGGCTTTGTGGGTGGGAAATCTGCTGTTTTTGAAATATGCTATCATTCATGTTATAGGTAGGTAGGTAGGTAGGTAGATACTTTATTCATCCCGCAGGAAATTCACATTTTCTTCAGCAGTATCCACAGATTATAGATAAAGTAAATAAAAAAAATAGAAATAAAGAATAAGATCTAAGTATAACAGAATAAGAATAACCTAACAACAGAACAACAGAATAACCTAAGTACAACCCAGTGTGCAAAAAGCAATGCGCAAAAAAAAAAAACAAAAAAAAAAAAAACGTGTGCATGGGTGTATAAAATGTGCATGTTATGTGGTTTTTCCCATAGGGACAGTAAATGCACTCTGTTATTCAGTACAAAGGTTTCAGCAGATTGGCTTTCACCTTCAGATTCTCTTAGGAGTTGCTTTCAGATTAAGTGGTGCAGAGCAGGGTGAAAACAGGAAGTGACAACTGTGAATGATTGAATTAACTTAACCCAGCTGTGGTTTTGTCATGTCTTCAACGCCACCCGCCCACCATCTGCACACTCACTTTCTTGCATTGGTATTTTTTGTATTTTTTAACAGCTAAAAATAAAACGAGCTGCAGAGGTTGAGTGGGTTATCACCATATATCAAAATCCACCTGTGATTGAAATATGACAGGCTGAGGCAACAGGTTCATTAGTGTACGTTGATGTGTGGGGTTATTTTTATCCACTGTTGTCTTTCCTGTTGAAATCAGAAACTTTGGGGTAGCTTAAAATCTGCTGATGTTTTCCTCTAGTGAACCACGAGCAGGCAGAGGCTGTTAGAGAAGTTGCAGCAGGCCTGAGAGACATCGCAGACCAGCTTGAAGACAGCGTCGTGGCTCAAGCTACCGAAAACTTGGCCCGCAAACTGTTCACTTCCCCCATCCAGGTGAGTCAAACCAGGGCACAGAAATTTCTGCGCTTTGGTTGTCATGTTAACTGTGAACTTAGAAAACATAACACCATTCATCAGTTTCTTTCGTAATTGATACTATTGAGTAGTTTCACTAAGGATTTATAGAGTCATATTCTTCTGTTTCATATGTGGGATGTGTGTGACACAGTTGATGTCTTTATTTATTCTCTGAGTCATCAACCAGAATTTTTTTGGATGAAAAGCAACAGGGATTTCCCGTATTTTTTTTTTTTTTTATTTTTATTTTATGGTGTGCTAGCACTTCCATAAGATATTTAAAATGGAGAATAATCACATGTCTCTTGACTCACTGGAAAACACAGGCACAGAACAGAATGATGCTTCATCAAAGTACTGGAAAAACTAGTAGAAGTTAATTTTCTTTGGATACACCTAATTTCTGGGATGTGCATCCAGCTTAACACACCTGTTTCCTTCATTTAGTGTATTTATTCATTCATTAATTATTTTATTTTGCTCTGCAGTATTGGAAGGATCACCTCAACCTGGAGGTGGAGTGGGTTGTGAAGCAGAGCCGAGGTGTCGGGCTGGACCAGCTACCACAGGAGCGAATAATTGTGGCCCTCACACTCACTCTGGTGAAGGGTGTGTGCAAGCAGGCCCCACGACTGCTGAGACACCTCTTCAACATCGCACTGCAGTACATCGGCCCCACCGTGGCTAGGTGACTTTTCAAACACAGGCTGAGAGGGAAAAAAACACTGATGACTTGTGGTTGAGAAAAGTTTCTGAAACAGGCATCTGTTCCTCATGACCAGCCGACTGTGACAGGAGCTGCATCAACTTGAAATAGTCAAAAGCACTCTTGCAGCTGTGCTTAGAAGCTGCACAAGGCAGGAAATGGTCATCACATCAACTGTTGGGCTTTGTGGACTGCAACATAGTTTAATTTTTACACTTGAAATCTTAATGTCGAAGGTTTTGCATGATGATAGAAATGTATAATCTGTTTTCTCTTTTGATTTACTTTCGCTTCAAAATGCAGACTATATTTTTATACTTGAAAATATTGTATTTAGTTTTTTTTTTTTTTTACCATTCCAGTGTTGTAGTTTGGGCAGACACATTGTATAAGAGTACATTAATATTTTTCTAACTGCCTCTTGTAATATTTTTGTAAAAAATGTAATTGCCGTGTTTTGAACTGCCTTGATGAATTGTAATGTCTGCCAACATTAACATCAGTTATACCTCAGTCTTGGGACTAGTTATATGCACATTATTCTATAGTGATGTTTGGCATTACCCTGTAATGTAGGCCATACCTTGTGAAATGAAACTGAAATTAATACATGAAGAATCTCAACAAACCACGACAGACAGGTTCTCTTAAAATGCTTTATTTTTTGTAATTCTGGTCTTAAATTGTGTACTGTAGGAAACTCAGAGTTACAAATTGCCATGTTGGGGCCTCACATATTCATACTGCTCTGTACTTTTCTGAATGATCACACTTTCCCTTTGTATGCATATATATAGTTTCAGAGTCCATGAATATTACTGTGTGTTAACTGTCTGACATACATGAAATCTTTTTTCTGTTAAGGTGTTATCTATCCAAGTCATTTTCCAGCAGACACTCATGAATTTGTGTAGTGATACAAGTTAGTCACTGCCACTATGACTGCAAAATACTTTAAATTTGTCGAGGAGTAGTGCTGAGGGCAGTGTATTGTGACGTGTCACTTCTGTAATGTTTCATATTGACACCTGAGGAATTAAATAATTCCATTGAGAACTGAGTTGGAAGAGGATGTGACTTATTTTTCCATTTATTGATTACTTTGGTGTATGCTGAGGGACATTCCACCCGGACAGTTCAGCAACTCCCATACAGTATCCCAACACTGACCAGTAAATGTTGCTGTAAAGAAATGATTCATACTGTCTGATGCCAGACCTATTTTTTTTGCTATTTTCAGATTCACACTTCGACCACAAAAAAAAAAAAAATTCTGTTGAACTTCATTCTCTGTAGTGTGAAACAGTACAAACAGGTCGATGTGGTTTTGATTGTCATTGAACAGTTGAGAACTCGTTTTTGTTTCTAACACCACATACCAGGCCTCTAAATCATACTAAAATCTTTCAAGAACAGCAGCTGGAGTGGGTGCACTTGTTATTGGCAAGTTGTGGTACAAGGTAGGCACATTATGGGCTGACGGTGGAGTGGCAAGGCAGTGCTGGGAGGGCGACAGGAGACAGTGCTGAGGACAAAACGACACCTGGCAGATACATTAAGGAGCTGCGGGACACCCCAGGGGACAGAGTAACCCCTGGGAGATTACTAATCCATGGAAAGACGGAAGGTGAGAAAAGTGGCACAAATTAATTTCAGAGTCCCCTCCAGTCTAGTGATGCAAATATCCACGTAAAGAGCCAAATGTCCATCTACATCAAAGGTAATTTACCGTGCAAAACTGCTGCAGTCCCATTCCTGTCTGTTTACTTGGTGTACCTACTCGCTTCGGTATGGTGAGCACGGCAGCGTTTAAGCGGTGGTTGACATTTCTGTCTTGTTTAACCCAAACTGAGTGTAGTTTACATGAGTAGTGTTGAAAATGGCCAGCTATTTTAAGCTGTATATCATTAATGTCTTTAAGGATGAAACTTCACACCTTGAATAACAAGTGACTGTATTCACTCACAGGAAAGTCCCATCTTGCAATTCCAAGAATACCTTGTAGCAAGTTGGAATAACACTCTAGCTTATGATGTGACTTGCTGTAATCAACTTTATAGATAATTAGACTGACATAAGACCATACTGATGATGTCAAATTGGTGGGAGCTTGTAATACTGTATGTTTGATGCTTGGATCAGTTATGCCAAATGCAGAGACTGAGGTTCCACCGTACTATTTTAGCAGAGATGTCAAAGAAGCAAAAGAAGTAACATCTATTTCTCAGCAGCCATTTTGACCTGAGTAGGATCAAGTTAGGTCAGGGTAAGGACACGTCTTACCAATGATATTAATTAAGGTTCAGTTCCATTTCAGTGTGCCAGATTCTTTCCGGTGAGCCATCAAACAGTACCAGGAATCTGGCTCTGTTCGACCTAAAATGAGCAGATACCATTAGTAAGACCTGGAGTGTACCCTGCTATTCTTGTCAAAATGGCAGCTGTGATAAATGTTTCCTGGAAATGCATGGTTAAAGTAAAAATGATTTTTCATCCATCGTTGGGCAAGATCTTTAATGTGTTTTTTTTTTCAATATGCAAAAAGTGGAAATAAAACATGTTGCACACTTAAAGAGTCAAATCATATGTGCCATATGGGGGGGAAAAAAGCATTTGTCGACAATGGGAGCTAAATTGTACTACAGTGGCAGAAATTAATACATTTAACCTAATATGCTTTTTAAGGTCACATTACTGTGCTGCAATTTGTCACAGTTTTAAAATCAAATTGCCAGTTTACTTTCCCCATCATCAGGTTTGCATATCAGAAAAAAAGCAAAACAGTTAAAGGGAAACCAATATGCAAATACTTCCTTTTTCGAACATTCTCGCGAAAATTGGAAGCTCCGAAATCACACTGTGTAACAGCCACTGTGGGCTTTGAAGGTTACCTCAGCCAAGAGAGCGTTGTCAATATACTTTCCATGTGTGCGCAGATGTCACAAACCACCAAACCACAAGCACACAACAGGAACCAAGACAAGCAAAAGGGAAAACACACGTCCAAAACACTTTCCAGTTTGAGAGGTCGAGGGTCTAGAGTCACAAACAATTGAAGGCAAGACTGAAGCAGAACAAAACATACAATGAAAATGAGTACAGAGTACAAAGGAGTACATTATTTCCCCCTTGTCTGTGCTTGCACCTGGTGGATTGTCGTGAACGTAGTTAGGCAGGGAGCAAAGCAGCCCAGGATCCCAGCAGTAAGCCTGAGGATGAAGAGAGGTCTGGGGGTCTCGAGGGGGGCGGGGTGTTTTCACAGATTCAAAACCTTCAGAAGCATTGCAAACAGAAATACAGCCAACTATCATGATACCAACACAATTTGTCAGGAGAGACCCATCATAACCAGATTTACTGAACTCATTTCTGTCTCAGTGTCCTGTAATGTTGCATTCTTTTGGAAAGGCCCTCCCCTTGAGGAAAAAATACTACTCTATTCTACTTCCTCCTGTAGGTCAGGGCACCGTACGCCACTACAGCAGCTAGGGCTGCCAGGGCAGCGCCTCCATACAGCAGCACCGGGAGCTCTGACACAGGCTCAGATGCTGCTGTCTCTGTGGGCTCCTCAGCCGGGGCCTCTACAGGGGCTTCTACAGCCTCCGGGGCTGAGGTTGCAGCCAGTGGGGCCTCTGGCTCTACCACGGTCTCTGGTTCAGGCTGGGGCTCCTCTAACTGGGAGGGTGCTGTGACTGGTTCCAGCTCTTGTTCTGGTTCGGCAGCTGGTTCTGAGGTGGCTTCTGGCTCTGCTGATGCTGTGGGAGTCGGCGCTGGGGCCTCCTGGGCTGGGGACGGGGACGGAGGGGCCTCCTCGACAGGTGCTGGGGCAGCTGCAGCAACGGTCTCTGGCTCAGGGTCCGGCTTTATTGCAGGAACAGGTAGAGGTGCTGCAGGTTCTGGCTCAGTGGAAGGAGCAGCAGCTTCAGGGACTTCAGGAGGCCGCTCTGGTTCTGAGGAGGCGAGAGACGGCTCTGCCGACAAGCTTGCAGGTGTCTCTATTACAACTGGCTCCTCTAATGAAAGCAAGGAGGCCGGAGCTGTAGAATCGGCCCCGGATGAGACTGGATTAGGTGGAGTCTGGTCCCTGAACGCCGCCCTAAGCTCAGCCAGCTCGCTTTCTGTGCCTAGAACGCTCATCATGCTTTCCTGAAGCTCAGGCTCCTCTGCTGCTCCGCCTTCGCCCCCTTCCTCGAGCAGTTCAGCCTCCTCGCGCTCAACATGAACAATGTCCGAATTCGAAGAGTTATTTTCGCTGCGCTCTTCGGCCAGGGCCATGCCCTCGTTGCTGTCCAGGCTCTTGACGTCTTCGGGGTCCATCATGCCAACCTGTGCCCAAGAGTCGTGGCCTGCTAGAGACACGGGTAAGCTTTCTGTCTGCCAGGAGCTCTGCCCACTGCTGTTGTCACCGGTGCAGAGCAGTGAGGAGGGGGGGCTGAGCTGGTCGTGGTGCTGCTCTCCTGACAGGATGTAGATATCGTTGCTGTCCTCGGCGATGATTATGCCTCGCTCCTCCTCTTCCTCAAGATTAAACACTGCACCCTGAAGGAGACACAGGCACAGATAAGGTGTTAAGATACAATGTATACCATGTGATCAGAGACAAAAGTGAAGGTGAATGGGTTTGAGAGGCAGTAAATGTAACTATTTACCCTTGGATATAGTGAATAGTGAATATGAATTTGAAATTTGAAATAGAAAAGACGCTTTATTGGTACAAATACATAAATATAAATACCCATGTACACGGTATCCTCAATCAGCCACAAATTCAGAGAAAAAGCTTGAAAAAATGTCCTACACTTATTGCTAGTGACATAACAGTTTGACTCATAATGAAAGCCATTAGTAGGGATAGTGTGTAGATTTACTAAAAAGCTAGTGTGCTTATTGGGCACTATATTGTTGACCTCATGTAAGTAATACACTGAAATATATTAATATTTATGATTGTGATAACACAAACAGAGATTTCTCCAAGCTCACTAAGAGGATTAAGAGCCTACAATTTCTACTTATTGAGAGAAAACAGTGAGAATTATTGTGTGGTGACTTGAGCTTAGACGCTGTTATTATAATCACACCATGGAAACCATGGAAATTGTGGCACATCTGCCACAGAGGTACATTTTTATTATGTAGAGCACAATTTAAGGATATAATCAACATATGCTGCCTAGGCTGCCTTCATTTTTTGAGTTTAGGTTAGCAAAATGGTGAAAATTTGAATTGTTTTTGGAGAGCGAGATGATATTATTTGAGTTACTTCATCACAATGACCCAGACACTGCTCCTGTAAATTACTCCACACCTTGGGATTGCCTTGCACTGCCACCTAGTGGTACACAAGGCACACACACCATTGGTGCAAGGCTCCTCTATTATGCAACAGCCACATCTGATTACATGATCCTCAGATGTGGCTACGCACACCGAACGACACAGAGTTTAATCTGCTGTGGCCAAATAAACCAATTCAATCAAATGCTAAACACAGTTTGTGCTCTCCAGTATAAACATTTGACCTCTTGTGTGTGTAACAAGTCAAACTGTCCCCCAAGCCGGTTTGCTATTTTGGCATCTGCTAAAACCACAAGATAAATAAAATGTTTGTGCAGATAACAGTAGCAGTGAGTGACCATTAGCCCACCTTTTTACTCTGCTGAGGGTATACTGTGATGCAGTACTTGGACTCTAAGCGGCACAAAAATAGGCCAGTGAATGAGCACGCACAATGAGAATAAGAGTCAGGTCGACTTGCTGGCTACCTCGGAGGCAAACAGCTTCTGTGTTACACGAATTCAAAACGCTGGATAAACGGACAGGTTTGAGGAGGAAGCTGTGTTTGTGGATGACTGCTTACACTTAAATTTATTCTCTCTAGTGGTCAAGCAGTAAAATCTAACACGCAAACAGCCTCCGAGTTAATTTAACCAGGCCTCAGCTCTGGTCTGGTGCACATTTCTCATTACATAATCAGAGATGGAGGCGCCTCGTCTCTCGCTGCTCCTGGTGGTCACAAAGAAGAGAAGGACACATCTCTGCTTCGTCTCATAAAATAAGCACCCATGACTTCAATTTCCTGGAAAACAGAATGTCTTAAATGCTAATGCCATTCTGCCATAGCGGCGTAAATTTCAAAAACAACTTCAACCAATAAAACAGTCGCAATTGTTTTTTAAACAATCCTGCTCTTCCATCTATCCCATCAAATAAAACGTTGTTTCTCTCCTTAACTGACTTCATATTGGTTTACACTTTAGAATGATCCCGCCTCATATTGCGTCTTGTTTCAACAGGTAATGGACAAAATCAAGGCTGAATTGACTGCCATTTCATGGTGTCTTTTATTAATAATTAATCATTGTTCGTGCTGCTCTAGAGTCAATCAAAAAAGCAAAAAAGTGTTGAGACCACAGTGGGTGAGTGAGATATTTGGCCTTAACACGAGATTCCAGATAATAAAGTGAACTCGGTGGGGTTGAAATGTAATTCAGTTTGTGATGGGTGGGCTTGTTGCATTGCTGTGCGTGCCACACAGTTTGAGAAGACGAGATTCAAACAGACAAGGGGTACTGAGGTCTGTCTCACGGTGTGTGTGTGTGTGTGTGTGTGTGTGTGTGGATAGGGGTGGGAACAGACAGCATCTGACAGCAGAGAACGCCTCCCAAGGCAACAAACTGAACCAACAGTCTGAACCAGCCTCGACACAACACAGCCTAATTTTAAAACACACCACAATGCATCACTGATCTATACATACATTTACTTAGTTACATAACGTCCAAACATTTAGCTGACCGTCAATTTGCATGTGAACCACAGGTCATTAAACTACTAATGAGCCCCATGTAAAGTAGCATCAATCTATGTAAACCAGTATTTGCTGCTTTGAAGGTTATTTTCCTTACAAGGACACTCGGGCCGCGTGGTGCACAGCCGGCTGGGGATTAAAGCTAACGGCATCCATCTCCGTCCGGCATTCATTTTCGCCATAAGCTGATTTGCATCAGGAAGAGCAAGAGTGTTTTACATCATATCTGTATTAAAAACCCTCTCTCTTTCTCTCTCTCTCTCCGGATATAGCCATCTCAGCAGCTGGACAGGACACAGGGTTCCTCCATGTTTTCCAGTTCAATATTCCAGACATCTCGATTATCATGCATGATCATACTTAAATACATACATACTTACTTAACTGTTACAAGTCACATTCTGTGTCTATGCCATAGCCAACTGTGAATTCATTCAGTGCAGAGGGTGACCACTTCAAGTTTCCCTCTGCACTGAACAGGTTAAAATATGCCTCACGTTGATGGGGCAGAATAAAAAAGCGATGCGACACCGGGTGCTGAAGATGCAGAGTGCTTTTTCCCTTCTGTATGACAAGTGATGGTTGCCACACCCATGCCGGAGATGTCAAGTGATATCACGCTCAGTTTGCAACGTGCTCTTTCCTCCAACATGTAGGTCCTTCGGTTTGGTTTTTCTGATTCTTCAAAAACTTGCACCGTTATAATCGCTCTGCACCATGCATTCAATGGAAAACATGTTCAGATTGCCGCTCCAAATGTGAATAAAATCAAAATATGCTGCTCGTATGATTCACTTATTATGCCAATTTCTGAATTGTGCTTTCTAGAAAACTGTAAATACAAGCAATAGTGTGTAAACTCAAATGTTTTTCCATACTCTCTCCTCTTTTTCTGTATTTATCCAGACCTGGAAATGATCAAAATCATATTCCATATTTTTTCCTACTTTTCCAGACAGCGTAGGAACCCTGAGGACAGGACGCGGCTGCCACGTGGCGTAAAATCCAGAGGAATTGGTTTCTAATCCTCTTTGGAAATGCTAAAAAGAATGCTTATCCTGCAGTTATCCTTCCATGTCTCTACTGCCTTTCTCTATTCACCTTGTCATTACCAATCTAAAAATATAAAAAAGTATTATGAGAATACATGTAAAGGTTTGCTTTACCTAATAAATTACTGAATGAATTCATGACAAAGAGACTTGGATTATGAGGCAGTGATGTCTGGCTGTAGAAAACTCTCTCTGGTTGTCTTTATCTCAGACACAGTGTGGTGCACAAGCAACGTAATATGCCATTTGGTTGTAATTTTTATCAAAAACACCTCAAAGTGCCTGAACTATACAGGAACACATCTGAATTTTGAAGACTTATCTAAAATTATAAGCCAAAATAAAACACAAAAGCAATGTTATTTGAAGAAAGACCTTGCACACTATTGATCTTGTTGGGCTGCAATTAATGATTACTTTCATTACTTAATTAATCTAATGCTTCTTTTTTCAGCTAACTGACTAATCATTTAGTCTATAAAGTGTCAAAAATAATGACAAATTCTCGAGTTTTATAATGGTACAAATTGGAGAAAAGTAATCAAACTTAAGCATTCAGTGCTCTAATTGAAGCTGGAAGCAGCAGATATCCTGGGTTTTTATATGATAAATGAAAAATGATTGATCAATAATCAAAATAATAAATCAAGTAATTTTTCTGTCGATAAATTAATCAATCAAACGTTTCAGCACTCGTCTGCATTGCTACATAACCACGTACAGTTCAAAGTTGGAAGCCACGTGGCTGATCACACAGTTTTGCACACCTGTTAGGTCTAGTCATATAAAACACAGAATCTTGGCCTTTATAAACACTTAAACCCCCAAAAAAGAGAAAACACACCAGACTGAAGTTACAACTTACATTAATTTCCCTTCTTTAACTTCCCATGTTGTCTTTTTCTTGTGCTGGAGTTAAGAAACACTGCAGCAGAGTTTCTAAGGTGTTATATCACGAGGCGTGTCCCGCAGCTCTCCTCCCTCGCCCCAAGTCAAACACACACTGACAACACAAAAACACATTCCTGTCATAAGGCCAAGGGAGGTTTCTGCATTGCATTTCTTTCATCCCCTCACTGGGTAGCTCGTACTTTATTACTGTATGAAGCTGCTCTGATAGACAAGGCTGCACCGGAGAGCCACCTCTGATGTTGGAGGGCTGAGTGACAAACACACGGCCCTCCAGACCCTCAAACCACAAAGAAATATTCCTATTTTGGGAGAGAAGAGCTGCCGAATCTGTGCGACTGTCGCAAGTACTTGTTGCTGGGGCACCGCTGAGTGTGACTTGCCACATTCTGTCAACAAACTCTGTCCATCAGCATCTCCAAACATTAGAGTGCAGATCTTTGGAAGAGTCACAGGATGCACCTTTTTATAGACTTTCACTTACTTATGTGAAACAATGGGAGGTCCTCAGCCAAATGAACAACAGTTTAATTAAGCGAAGTCAGGGGAGGCAATGCTGTTATACCGAAGGTGACCTCATGCCTACCACCAAATCACAGTCGTGCTGATATTCAATATAACAGCACGACCTATGTGTACAGCAGCTCCACAAATGGCATTTCTCAAGTGACTGTAATAAGAGACAACAGATTACAACAGATTATTTAATACATTTTTCGGCACTGCCATGAATTACGGTATTTCCCGATTGCAATCTAACTTTCCTGGAGGTTTCCACCACAGTATCCTCCCATGGTACTTTGCTGCTGAGAAGGTTCGCTGGCAGGCGGCGCTTCCTCACCCTCATCCTAACCACAACCACAGCCTGGGAGGCAGCGCTGCCTTACAGTCAACAGTGAGGGCAAAAAAAAAAAAAAAAACCCAGAAGTTGCAGGTTCCAGACTTCTGTCCTACCTTTCCTGCTCTTCTGACCACCATTGTTCATATTTCAATTTTTTTTTGTTGTTGTTTAAATTGTTCATATTTCTATTTTTTTGTTGTTGTTTAAATTGTTCATATTTCTATTTTTTTGTTGTTGTTTAAATTGTTCATATTTCTATTTTTTTCCTATATTCCTTGTTTATAGTGTTTATATTGCTTTTTGCTATTTATTATCTGTTTATACTGTTTATAATGTAAATTATGCTTCATATTTTGCTATCCACTTTGCTGCTGTAATGCTTGAAATTTCCCCACTGTGGGACTAATAAAGGAATATCTTATCTTATTCTTAATTTAACTCCAGTTTTACTTTTAAGAAATGTGTCCATCTCTGTGCCGTCACATTGCAGTTACAGGACGCTGGTAAAACGTCACTGTGCTGTCATGAAATGCCTTGTCGGATCAAATCACTCATCCAAAAGTGATGTATAACTTGAACAACGCAGCATTTGCCTTGTGCTTTTTTTGTTGACACTGCGTCAACCTTCAAAAATGATGAAGGTGAGGTCAAATCATGTATAACGTAAGCCTTGGTATTTTTATTTTAAACAATCTGTCCAGGATCATCAGCAAGGAGCAAATTATTCACTAGGAATAATAACACTGCACAAAAATGTACTGGGGATTATTTTAACACTACATTTTAATCTCAGCACTTTGAATCTCCATTTCTCAATTTGTCGATATTCAAGTATGACAGCTAAATGATTTAATACTTAACACTAAACAAACTGACTGACCTGTAGATCACTCCACTCCATCTAAAGTGAACTGGCTCTTGCGTAGAGAAGCGCTCTACGATGTCCATCATGTTGTCGGCAGCACTTTCATCATTGTGCATTATCAAATGAAAATGTCATTAGAGTGGAGTGATTTAAAGATTTATCGATGCATTTGCAAAGGACTGTGAATGTGTGCATGTGCAAGAGAGGGGTTTAACTAAACGTGCTTCTTGTGAGAGGCCGTAGAGACCGACCTGCATGAATGTGTTTCTGCCGCAGGGAAATTCTCAGTCGACGAAAGAGGAAGTAGGTGCCGACTGGCCGACTGACTGACGACAACACGCACCACTGCATCGACGTCACCATTATCATCAGCAGACGTGTTATTCTGAACTTTTAATTGAGACTATTCAATTTGCTCCGATGGAAATGGAGGTGAAATCAACCGGAGGGAAATCTAACAGAAGTTGAATGAATTGAATTAGAAGCACAATTTGACTCCGTTTAAATTAAACGGATTAAGAAATACAACTGGATCCACGTCTGGCGTTTAAACTCCCTCACTGGCTACAGAGGTTATGTCCAGCTGTCTTACACAATTATTAAGTTTCTGCTGAGAGATGTGCGTGAAGGAAGACTCGCCATCACCACTGCCACTGATTTTATTATTTCCCGCTCCTGCAGTTGCGTCATTACAAAGTGTACACTCAGTCCAGAGCAAAACAATAAAACCCTTACCTAAAACAACCTTACTATTTACTTGACAAATAAGGACTATAAAACCGTCCGCCTCTCAGTGTTTGTGTGTTCATGGTGGCAAAGCAAATGCATTTTTTAGGATCTGAGAGAAACGATTGTGACTGGCTGCTTTGTGTCACCTCCAGTTTAACACAGGGGGGTTAATGGAAAGCAGCAGCTAGGTGAGAGGAAATAGGCAGACAAACACTACAAATGCGAAACTCACCGACTCCCTTTCTTCTTGCCGTGTATTCAACGACACACGGTGCATTTCACATTACACAAACTACTGTCTGCAGTATGAAAGTGAGAAGCCCCGGATGAGGTGCTTTGACGACTTAAGTTGATTACTGGCAACACAAACTGGCTGTTTATAAGGGACCTGACAACTTTGGGAAGGCACTGAGCCAGCACCTCTAGACATGAGGAAACTGTCTCTTGTGTGCATGCTACACAGCTTGCATCAGAAATATTGATATCAAAAATATTGATTTGTGACCAGTCATCATTAAATGTGTTGTTGCTGCAGCCAGGCTAATGGATAGATGGTTAAGATAGGGAGTTGAATGGATAGATAAATGGATGGCTGGCCTGTTCAGCCTTGGCAGGAGGCCACTGTGTTCCTGCTGTGGCAGGTTTTTCAGCAGGCTACAAGTGTGCCAGTGAAGCCCCTGGTGACAATGTTTTTAGGGGATTAGGAGGTTTATTTCTAGGCTTCCTCAGCCTGGACAGGCACTCTGATACAGACCGGCCTGTTGTGACTGCAGTGGCGCAGTGATGCACGTATTTCACCCTGGTGCTGGCGAAATGGTGCTTACATAACACGGGGGAGCACTCTTTCTCTGTGCAGGGTGCAGCATGACGTGCCCTGACACAACCCAGGTTGGAAAATGCTGCAGCACCTTACCCCTAAAATGGATACCGCCTCACTGTTTGTGCAGTTAAACGGTTACTGTGGTGATTCAAAGCCTTCAGGCCACATCACATACACCTTTCGCCATCAATTTACTACTGCCACCACCCTGCAGTAAAGTAATGCATGCCTATTCACTGTCCCTCTGTGGTGACCTTTGCCCAGAGGTGAGGTGCTGGTGTGCCACTTCCTGGCCTCAAGAGTCCCATTACATCACGTAAAACCGGGTCTGTGATACAAAATGGCCGATGTGCCCAGTCAGTCCTCACGCAGCAGTTTTCACTGTCAGGCGCTGGAGGACACGCACGCAGGAGATGACAAGGGACAAAACAGAGGAGACAGCTGAGTGGGAAGAGCTGGAATCGGCGGAGACAGCCAATCACAGCCGTCCCAGTTCAGTCCAAATTACAGTCCGCCATGTTTATTTTGTGTTTGCGGCACACTTGTGATGTTTTAGAACATGTCCTCTATCTAGGCTAGTTGCTTGCTCATCAACGACTCCCCTCCCCCTGAAAGTCGTGCCCCCCCCCCCTCCTTGCCCCTCGCCCTGCCCCCTCCCCCCTCCCCTCTGGCTGTTCTGGGTTTATGAGCTGAAGGTTTTGTTGCTGCCAAATGAAGTGTGCACCACATCAGGGTCATAATCCTTATTGTATTCTGATGTAACTAACAAAGACATTATGAGAGCTGCCCAACCCCAACACTGTGTGTGTGTGTGTGTGTGTGTGTGTGTGTGTGTGTGTATCAGTTGCAAAGGACACCGTGTCCTAGGAGAGTACAAAACACCATATCCACACTTTTACAACCCATTGCTGATCATTGCATTAAAAAAAATGTTGAATAAAGAACTCCTTTGGTGTTCTTTAAACAAAAGTTGGTGATAAGCAGCGAGTTACTAAATGAGGTACACAAGTAAAAGAAAAGGGGTCTCGCTGTCCATTTCCTTGACTGAACTGCGGTTTATTGCTCCATATAAAATAACAATAGGTGCATCCGTTACACTTTCAGCTCAACGCTCACTTGCACTTCTTGGTGCGAGGCTGCTGCCCTATCAAGAGTCAACATGTGCATTCACACACTTCACTAAACAAAGAAACAAACTCAGACCAGATGCAGAAAATACAGTTCATCACTGTCTCTGCTTTCGCTTTGTCTCTCTGATAGAGTGTACAAAACACACACACAGGTCAAGATTTTCTCTTGAACACCATAAAACAAGTCGCGTGTCCTACCTGAACATGAAGACTCTTGTCTGCAGAGGCCAGAAGATACAGACGGGACTAAAACCAGCAGAGGTAGAGAGCCAGTGGGAGAGAAGCGTGCAGGCAGGCAGCTGTCAAACTAATGGAGATTTCACTTTGCTCTCACTGGCTCAGCGTGCCCACCCCTTCTCTCCGTCATCTCTCACCCTGACCCCTCCCTCCTTCCTTCCTTCCCTCCCTCCTATTCATGTGTTCTCTCTCTCTTTCTCTCTCTCTCTCCCTCCCTCCCGGTGCCAAACCTGCCCCAGCTTCTCATCCGTTCATCCCCCCCTGTGATATAACGCAGAGTAAGAATGCGGCCTTGTTCATAGTCAGGGCGGTGCGCTCATGCTGGAGGCGGGGAGCATCACGGCCGTGAGGTAATGGCGACCAAACCAGCGGTTACCGCTTCCAGTCACATGGCCGCTGCCGGCATGACCTCGTTCATGGGAAGCCATCTGTGACGCAGTGCTCTACTTCTGATGCAGGAGAGCGCCGGGGCCTCGAAACCATCACCGCTGAATACAAGAAACTCAGAGAGAGCGGCTTGTCAGCTGTTTCTGGAGTGCATGACAACAGGATATTTGTTGTCCAACATCGTAAATAGTGATTAATCGATTAATTGATTAGTCCATCAACAGGAACATTAACTATTAATTAATTATGCTGTATCGGCCCTTTTTTCTGGAAAATACATCTGTACTACATTCGAGACTAGACTCGTTATGCATTCAAAACAGCAGGTGGCGACGTGGAGCTAATTAGGCCTGGCAGTGAAAAGATGACGTTTCATGGCAGAGGTTCCCAAACCAGCGCTCAAGGCCCCGCTGTCCTGCAGGTTTTTGTTCCAGCTGCACTCCTGCACACATGACCCAATTAAGGCCATTGCACCTTCACGCACACCCGCTTCAGGTAGATCTGTGTCAGCCAATCAGCATGAAGCCCTTAAACGGATCAGGTGTGAAACAGAATAGTGCTGAAACAAGTTAGGCTACTTCTATCGATTTATCGTTTTTGATTTAGCTTCTGGGGGCAACAGCCAGTTTTCCGAGGTTTCCAGTGTAGCTGCCGGCTGCTCACCTCCATTTCTGTTTCTTTTACTAAACAAGTTGAACGTTTCATCACACAAAACATAACCATTGATGCCTGAAATCTTGTTCATTGCTTACAAATGTACAGCACAGGCCAAAAGTTTGGACACACCTTCTCATTCAATGCGTTTTCTTTATTTTCATGACTATTTACATTGTAGATTCTAACTGAAGGCATCAAAACTATGAATGAACACATGTGGAGTTATGTACTTCATTTCTTAAAGTAATGATGGCCACTCGTTTTTCTTTAGTTAGCTGATTGGTTCTTGCCATAATATGAATTTTAACAGTTGTCCAATAGGGCTGTCGGCTGTGTAGTAACCTGACTTCTGCACAACACAACTGATGGTCCCAACCCCATTGATAAAGCAAGAAATTCCACTAATTAACCCTGATAAGGCACACCTGTGAAGTGAAAACCATTTCAGGTGACTACCTCTTGAAGCTCATCGAGAGAATGCCAAGAGTGTGCAAAGCAGTAATCAGAGCAAAGGGTGGCTATTTTGAAGAAACTAGAATATAAAACATGTTTTCAGTTATTTCACCTTTTTTTTTGTTAAGTACATAACTCCACATGTGTTCATTCATAGTTTTGATGCCTTCAGTGAGAATCTACAATGTAAATAGTCATGAAAATAAAGAAAACGCATTGAATGAGAAGGTGTGTCCAAACTTTTGGCCTGTACTGTATATATAGATATATATAATCTGTTTCTGGAGATTTTCTACAATTAGACGGCATGCTTGCTGGTTTATGCACTTTTTAATGCACTGCAGTGTTTTTTGACTGTTTTTGACTTATCCATAAGATGCTGTACATCACCCTACCTTTCTTTATTTATGCTTTATTTCGCAATTTTTGTGAAATAAAATTTTCTTTAAATAAAAAATAAAAACAAAAAGATTTGCTCTTCAAAAAGACCTGAAAAGGCTGGTTTTCTTGTCTAATGCGGGTCTTCTTACATTCAGGCCAATCATTTCAATAATTGATTGTTTTATCATTTAGCACATTTGGTGATTCCACTGTCATGATACTAAGATTTACTTAACTTCTACGTTCATGTCATTAACAAAATTAATACTTTGGGTTTTTTGGTTAAGGAAGCAATTTTATGACATCATTATCATTTGTCATTCGTTTTGACATTTAACAGAACAAATGACAAAAAAAATCATGGATTGATCGAAAAAAGATAATAGTTCTGCTAACTGAGATTAGGGCTGCAACTGGCTATTACTAAAACATGACAAAAGCAGAACTTGAGCGTGAACAAAGTGCAGTCTAAGGTGGTTCAAGCTGCAGGACGCGTTCCTGTTTTTCCTGTTTCGGTGATCCTCCTGTTTGATGAAGGTTAACGCGCTCAGCTGTCTGTCGCTGCTGTGTCACCGCTGCCCTCCTGCTTCTGTCCACTCAGCAGCAGGTTCATTTGACTGTGTAGACTTTCACCTTGGAGAGATGCATGTGTACACCCTGCGGTCAGCAGCACGGCACAGAACAGACTCTGAGCGCCGGCGGCTGTGATAACGTCAGCCCTTCATTTGCATTACGTCGGGGTTTTCTGACCTGAGGACACGTCTGTCCCGACAGAGACCAACTGCTGCTTCCCAGAGGACTCCTCCACTCCAAGGAAACATCCCACAAGTCAAATGCTAGATATATTTGAACAAGCAAATTATCCTTTTCAAGTCTAAAATTAATCACATTTTTTCCTGGAAGACAAGCGCTCAAGGTGAGGGTGGAGTCAATTCTCTAATCAAACTGTCATTCAAAACTCCATGTCATCAGTGGGTTCACATTTGATTTGTAAATTGAGCACGGGGTGGATCGTACGGAGGCTACAGGCTTTCACAGCTTTATTTCCCATCTATATAATGAACTTTTTATAATTTAAACATTTTGCTCTAACAAAACAACAAATGTATCTGAGTAATGGACTAGCAAACTGCAGGTCATCCTGTCAAAAATGCCCATGTGGCAATTAAAAGCTGAATGTAACAGCTGTATTTAATTCTTATGTATTCAGTATGTTGATTAAATGGGGATGATTTTGTTCATAATCTCTAAAAACTCAAAAAAATACAGCAACGATCACTCATTTTGTCCGTTTGTTGAGAATCTGTTGTCACACATAACCTCGTCAGATGGACGTTATGATCTATGTGGGTGTGTGGTTAATGTGAAATCACATATACTGTGATAATACAGGAGATACAGTCGCTCTGAGGTAAGAAACATCTGCACAGAAAGCTTACTGACGCCCTCAGCTGGCCTTTTTGAGTTCTGTACATCTAACTTCAGGATTTTTCAGTCCACTGCCTCTTCCTGCTCCCTCTGCTCCCCTGACGTCTATCCAATCAATCCAACACTGACATTTAGCCCTTAACACATTTAAAACAGAGTAAAGTAGCAGTTACCTTTGATTAAGCTTCTGCTACGAAGAATATTTTAATTTGTATAGCTGTAGAAAGTAAAGAAGTTTTCAATGCCTGTTCAAATACATTTCAGGCCTAGATATCTTTTGCATAAACAAAGAGGTTATGAAATATTTCTTTTTGACAGATTTCAGGTTGACCGCGTCCACCTGATTCTTGCCCCAGATGAAAACGTCAAACTTGACCGCAGCCCTCATATCTTCCTAAATATACTTATTCCACGTTCAGCAGTTGGTGAACTCACCCATCCGCCCTGTTGGATGATGTAGTCGGACTCAGCCTCCTCGAGGAAGCCGACACCCAGAGGCAGCAGGGTGGTCAGGGGCTGGCCCTCGCTCTGCAGCGCCTGGAGCAGCACGAGGGGCACCAACACCTGGACGAGAAGCGCAGAGACCGATTTCAACAAGTCAAATTTCAAGGATGTAACAGCGCTCAGATAAATCACAGAGCCTTTTACGTGTCTTGGCCTCACTTTCCGTTTTAACTAGAGATCATGGACAGATGACGAAGGTGCCTCACCTTGCTCCAGCCTCCCTGTGTGTGTGTTGAGACATCCAGCGTTACAGCTCTGAAGCTCTGGTAGTCCAGAGGGCTGAAATACAAATACAAACATAAAGGACAATGATATGGAATAAAACAACAGAGGCCACAAGACAAACAGCGGCAAGAATTTAATGAAATAAAGAAGGTGGGCACCATGTGATGCTGGAGAACAAGCTTATTAGCTTATTTGCTAATATTAGTGCTCTAAACTGAACCGGACTTAAAAGCAATACGACAAAATGAACTGGCCTGGTGATGCAGCTAATATATCGATAAGCAACTTTTTTGTTCTCCAGCATCACACGGGTCCCACCTTGTCTGTTTCATGAAACAAAACAGCACAGTACAGGCTGTATTGGGCAATATTAAAATCCACAGACAGGCTACATGAGGAGCCATGCTAAATTTACAAAAAAGTATGCCTAGGTTAAATGCACACACACAAGAAAAATCCAGTGGACTCTCCAGATTTTGTTTTGCTTTCTTGTGTCTTCATGTTTCCTGTGATAATGTGCAATAACCAAAGCGGAATTAAAAATAAATAAATAAATAAATAAATAAAAGACCACAAGGTGGAGAACGAATAAAGCTCCCACAAGTTTGTTTGCCACTGAGGAAACATCTTGGTGGCTTGTAAATCCAATGAAAGTGAACAGGAGGTCCCACCGTCCTCACCTGCCCAGGCCTGGTAAATATTCACCTGACAAGAAACAAACTGGTTTACCAGCCAAAACAATGAATAGAAATATCTGAACCGATCCGTTTTCCATGTAACGGGTCTTCTGACACACAAACACACGGTGCTTTACATGTAGACATTAATCTTCAAGTGACATTAGTAAAATAATTAATCATCCAGGAAACAAAAAAGAAGGTAAAAATGACTGTGGAGCAAGCGTAACTGGCAGCCAATCAGAAGCCAGCCTGGTGCTGATTTGATTGGCTCAGAGAGTGTACCGTGTCCCTACTTAGCAATAACAACGTGAAATGTGTGCCGGCTTGCCATTCCTGGATTTGGTAATTATCTTTAGTAGGAGTGAAACACTAAACCCTGACAGAGTTACTGCCATGATCATTTAGCTTGATTGATCATGCAGGGTGCTCTCTGTGTGTGTGTGTGTGTGTGTGTGTGTGTGTGTGTGTGTGTGTGTGTGTGTGTGTGTGTGTGTGTGTGTGTGTGTGTGTGTGTGTGTGTGTGTGTGTGTGTATGAGGTTGCATTGATGAGAAGAAAGAAATATGAGCTGTGTGGTGGGGCCATTAAATGAATGAATGTGCCCGTATGTATGCATGATGTCACTTCTCATAACTTACGTCATCCTTTCACATTTCTCCTGATTGATATACGTTTGGAGCTCATACGCTGAAGTTTTGCAACTTGCTCTTTAACTACTTCTCATCACACAAAGTAGAAAAAAGAAGAAACTAAAAAAAAAAAAAAAAGACCAAAAGAGCTCTCTTGGTGAGCTCTTTTCTAAGTTGTGAAATGGTTTTGATCCTGCACACGTGTGGATATGGATTAGGATGTGCGTAACAGTTTTGCTTTTTCTACTTCTGATCTCAAAAATGATCTCCCATTAAAAACACACAAAGACTGATTTCAACTCATGCAATACAACTTTTCACAGCTGATTGCGTAACTACATGACTGGAGGAGAGAGTTTCCTGAGGTTGAGATGAACCACAGCTTTACAAGAACCAAGAAAAAAAAAAGAAAGAAAAGAAAAAGAAATCAAGGCTGACTTTGACATTCCTTTCAGGTGAAGGAGACTGTAACACTTGCCTTGTAGGCACATAAAATATCCTCCTATTTTCCATCATGAGGTAGCGTGTGGCACAACAGCCTGCCTAATAAAACGTGTGTGTGAAATATCGATAGTCGGTGTAAGTCCAAGATATCAGTCGCTCGTAAACCACCAAGTCTCTCAAAGCAGAGCGCGGACCGACTTGACCTCTTGCATGTCTGACACTGAGGGGATCTCCCAGCTGATTCCACATCAGCGTTAGAAGCATTATCTACTAAGAAGAGTTTTCTTTTAATAATATAGAGAACTGACCCAGTGAGGAGTGTGTGTACCGCTGCGGCCAGGTGTGTGTCCAGGTCTCTGGCCACCCGATCCCCCAGCGCAGCGAGGCAGTCTTCGATGGAGCTGTCCGGGTTGGC